>NC_065570.1:64871070-65176773 GCF_937616625.2 Mercurialis annua
AGTACGCAGTTCTTTTTCTATATAATTTTGGTATTGTAGAGAGATAATTGTCCTAGGAAATCTTAGGATTATATGATTAAAAAATTTGGACCTATAAAAATGTGCCTGAAAGGCATTGCAAAAAAACTTATGCTCAAGATTTCAGTTGTCGAATGATTTCATTGCTTTCAGAACATCCTCGATATGCCTGGCATTCAAGTTGAAAGAAATTAGTTTTAGCTATCTAGCAACAACTATAATTATTTTCGAACATGAGAAATGATTGATTAGACTTCTGCTGAAATTGATTGAATTCTATCACTTGTAGATTTGTTAAAGGTTATGATAATTGGCTCTGACTCTGTCATGAGATTTAAATTTATTTTGTTTGAAAATGAGCTGGAAACAAGCTATATTGAACAATACTTGTAATCTCCCTTCCGACCTCTTTTTATTATATTTGGGAATCGACTGAAGATGATCACTATGGCCATAGCCGTGGTAAATTGTTGAAACACCTTGTCCTTTTACTAGCTTATTTAGGATTTTTGCATTACTATGAAGGTTCACAATGGCTCACCGTATGCAATTAAGCTGGGTAATGTAATATAAGGGTGTCCGACTTGGTTAAATTTTGTTTCTATGGATGTTTAGGCACTACTAATCAAGTAGCAAGGAATAAAAGGTTGAGTGGCTGGAGCAATGAACTGTCAAAAACCACTTGCTTGCTATGATTTTTACATATTTAAGATGAATAGATGATTGATGGTGAATTAATTGTCTCTTTGGTTAATTTTTTTTTATTAACATTATATGAAAAGGACTTGCAATAATTCTTAGATTTAGGGTAAAACTGGAAGATGGAATAATGGTTTAAATTTTCAATCATTATAACAGAAGACTAGGCTAGGATGCAGGAGACTTTTACAATACAAGTCTTTTAGATACATCTGTTTTGTAGTATATGGGTATTCTGAAAGCATGATAAAATAATGTTGTCAATCCAATTTGTATTTTTAATAAAAGATTATTTTAAATTGGCTTGGTTGCCTGTTCTTACATTGGAATGATTATGTATGTCAGGGCTTATGCACCACTTAACATCTTCTTCGCGTTCGTCAATTTGAAGAATGTCATATTGTCCCCAAATCATGGTTGACTATGTGGTATCTTTTCCTCAGCATCTGATTTTTCTGACTTGAGTTTAAAAGAAAAAGAAATTACCATGATGGGGTCCATTCACCGCAGGTTTTCTATTATTCACATAAAGTTGCTTGTTTATCTACATCTTGTAAATTAGTGAATATATATATATGTTTCCAATTTTTTAGCATTCTAGTGCTCTCTCTTTTCTATGATTTTAGATCATCTGTTTATCATTCTAATGCTAACTTCCTTTGCTCTCTTGTTCTTTGCAGTGGACTTTCTAGGAAAACAAATGATAGCGCCAGGCTCGTTGTCAGTACTATTCTGGGAGTTGTGTTTGGATTTTTTATTGGCATCTCATTTCCATCAGTTTCTCTTATCAAGGTTTTTTTGGCCTCCTTGTACTTACATTCATTGCAAGAGAATATCTGCCATCCATTTGATTTGGTTCCTGCGATTGCAGGTTGTACCTTCAGGTGTTATTTCATCTATCAATATACCCTCTTCCGATAAAAATGTGAGAGTCTATGCTCCCGATGTATCTATGGGTTGTCCTAGGAATTCCCTGTATCAATTAATCTGACGCGCATTTTTTTGTAAGAAGTTTTTCAAACTGAACCTGTGATGCGCCCATGGCTTTTCATTTTTGTTTCCAGGTTCATGCTCCAAAAAATCCTCGTGGTGCAGAGTTATTACCTCCAGGAATAGTTGTGCCAGAATCTGACTTTTACTTGCGCAGACTATGGGGTGAGCCTAGTGAGGTATGTTATGAATATTTTACAGAGAAGCTGCAGTGAGTTTCCTAGTAACTTACTGCCAGCTTAGTGCCTCACCATTTTCTTGATAAGTGGAAATTCACTTTTTAACCATTATTGTTGAAGAGCACTTTGCAAGCTAATGTAGAATGTATGATGAACACCTAGGATATTACATTTTAGCAATTATGATTTCTAGTTCCACGGCATATGGATATTAATATGTCAAATTATCCCATTTTTTATGCTAAAATGCAACAATCTGGCTGCTGCATTACATATGTTAAAGATGCATCTGAAAATTGCGCAGATGGAGAAATAGGATCTAACTTAGTTGGCCCAGACTAGCTTGTGACTCAGGCTTAATTGAGTTGAGCTGAGCTGAGTACTTACAATTTTGAATAAAAGATAAGGTCATATTATTTCCATCATTTGTTAGCATTTGCTTCCCTCGACGTAATAGTTGTATTTAAAGGGAAAGGTGAAATAATGGACAGGGCAAGAGGACTAGAAAGGAAGCATTGGAGGCTTCTTGTACATGTTAATATTTTCTAATTAGAGTCTCTGGTGGTTAGATGAATTTTGTAACTGTTTGGGCTAGGGTGACATCAGACATGTAACCTGCAACCAAAACCATAGGAAAGGGTAAAGTATATACTCTGACTACTGACTAGTGTGAGAGTGCGGACAATTTCATTAATTATTTGATATTCAGTCCAAGTTGCAGCTTTAGAATATGAAAGAATCAGGAAAGTGTAATTAAATTTATGTGACAAGTTCACTTAATAATTTACCATGTGATCGTATATCCTACCTTTTCAACTGTCATCTCAATGTGTCTGTAACATTGTTAAATAATTTGAATGCATATAATTTCAGGTAGGCTACCTCTTTATATATTTTTAAATATTTATTATTATTGGGTATGCAATTAACAGGATTTACAGAAAAAGCCAAAGTACTTGGTTACGTTTACTGTCGGTTATGATCAGAGGAATAACATCAATGCAGTTATTAAAAAGGTTACTCTGACAAAAATTCATATCCTTTTATTTTTTGATCATTTTAGATTCTCGTGATTATTGAGGCTTATTTTCTATGTCTTTGTAGTTTTCGGATGAATTCACAATTATGCTTTTCCACTATGATGGTCGGGTGAGTGAATGGGATGAATTTGAGTGGTCAAAAAGTGCAATCCATGTCAGTGTAAGAAGACAAACAAAATGGTAAGGCATATAGCAAATATTTATGGTATCATTTAAAGTTCTAAGTCTACAGTTTCTGTTTATTGGAGAATTTTTTCGATATAACATAGGCTTTCATTAGTTTATTATATCAATTATTGTTTTCAGATTGTGCTGTTGACTTGAAGCTGTAAAATCTTATTCATATGATAAATGATTCCTTGGATTTTTTTTAATTATTTTAGCTCGTCTCATTCGTATGACTAATGTTTCTCAGGTGGTATGCAAAGAGGTTTTTGCATCCTGATATTGTTGCTTCTTACGATTATATTTTCATATGGGACGAAGATCTTGGAGTGGAGCATTTCAATTCAGACAAGTACTGTTTATCTTGCATCTTATTATTGGATGAACTGCGTTGGTTCATGTTCCACTTCAACTTGTTCTTTTGAATCACTAGGTATATTGAGTTGGTTAAGAAACATGGTCTAGAGATCTCTCAACCAGGTCTTGAACCCGACAAAGGACTTACATGGCAGATGACGAAGAGGAGAGGTGACCGAGAAGTTCACAAGTAATGTCTCTCGCTCTCTTGAAGATGCACTCACATTACATGGGGAACTAATTGGATAAAGTTTTGTAGTAGTTTTAAAGTCGCACCTTCTTTCTTTGCCTTTAAACTTTGATGTATATTTGGATTGGACAGGGTTACAGAAGAGAAATCAGGTTGGTGTGGCGATCCACATTTGCCTCCATGTGCTGCGTATGTCCTTTTTCCCTCTCTTTCTCGCTGTATGGGGTGGTGGGGGAGTGATTATTCAACTCTTCTGTTCCCGTTTTTATAATAAGTTCTTGTCTATTCAGTTTTGTGGAAATTATGGCCCCTGTGTTTTCCAGAGAGGCTTGGCGCTGCGTCTGGCATATGCTTCAGGTATGTTGTTCTGGAATTCTGTGGTCAGATTATAGATTATCTGCGTAGTAACATAATCCTGCATACTAAGGTACAAATGATATCAGGAATATTGACAAGCTAAATATTTTGATTATTACTCTCGAATCCGTGCATTAAGTGCAGTGTGTACATGAAGATAAATGAGATAACATGCTTTAGTTAAGCATCTGTAATCACATGTTACCTCTTTGCACCTGTTTTCTTTTTTATCAGCTGTTTGAAATAAGGCATTTGTAATGTGCTTGTAGAATGATTTGGTACATGGATGGGGATTGGATTTTGCTCTCAGAAGATGTGTAGCGGTCAGTAGTTTCATCTAGTTCAGTTTTTTTTTCTTGATATGCTTTTTAGTTACTTTTTTGAGAACTTGCCTGTAGAGATGATGATGACTATTGTTTTGATGAGAAGAGTATTGGCCAATTTCATGTATGCTTTTTTGTTTTTTAACCTTCCAACTCCTTTATGGGGAAGGAGACTCGTTATTATGTCTATCAAGATACTTTGTTGGAAGCATCCTCTTATGAGTATGTTGTGTACTCTATGCATAGGCATCTATTCTTTTTTCTTGACAGAAAATTGTACGCTAGACATCAAACAATAGACACCAAAAGGTGATTCTGCCTGTTAAAATTTCAGAATACAGTGGAGGAAAATGTTTTTCTATATCCTTCTCATTTTAGAAGTAAGACAATTTTCGGTAATCACCAAAATGACAAAAACCTCTGTTTCACATCATATCTACTTATCTGCACATGTATGCGAATGTGTCTGCACATGTGGAAATTGTACGTCTCTGCAATAGAGATATTATATCAAACTTCATGTCTTTGATTAGTTGCTTCAATTCAGAATTGTCCTTATTTTTCTCAATAGCTTTGGGCTGAGCTTGAATTATTATTATTTTCCACAGGAGCCTGCACATGAAAAAATTGGTGTGGTTGATTCACAGTGGATTGTTCATCAAGTAATCCCTTCTCTTGGTCGACAGGTTAGCCATTTCATAATAGTTAATTATGGATTACACTTCTGATATGCCAGTGGCATTAATGAAAAGCAGGTTGCATGAACGGGATTGACAAACATAATGCTTCTGGTATCTCTTTAGCTGTGATTCATGATATGCAAACATTTTTTCGTTTGGTGAGGTCTGAGCATGGTCGTAAATGACAAGGAACATTGATTTTTGGTTTGGGGCCTTTGGGCTATCGTTATCTGATTCAGTTTAAGTGGAATATGATCATTCGAGAAAGTTGTTTAATGAAGTTTTCCTGGAAGTTGATAAAAACATGCATTTAGAACTCTGGTTATATGGGTATTAAAGAAATATAGAAATATATTTGCATCACATGAGCACTAATGAGACTATACTTGCTAAATCAGAACTTCTTTGTAAGCTCAATAAGTTTAAGCAGCTCTTCCGTTGCAGCGCCAATTCTATAAGCATCTCTTAACTAGCATACTTCAATTATACTCTGTTGTCACGTGTCGATGTTTAATCACTTAGTTATCGCCGTGTTATATTGAATTCTCGTGCTGTATGTGCAGGGGAGTTCTGAGAATGGGCAAGCTCCATGGGAAGGGGTATGTTTACTTTCCTGTTTTTTACTCCCTCCGTCCCAAAACAATAGTCCACTTTCCTTCTTTTTTTTTGTCCCAAAACAATAGTCCACTTTCCTTGTAAATCACAATTTAGAGTGTTTATTTTCCATATTGCCCTTATTTAAAGTGTATCATTTATTACTATTAGCCTATAGTTATAACATTTAATAAGGGTATGATAGAAAAAATGAAGATAATTTTGTAAAAAGTTAAAGCATTAATTGTATTTCTTAAACAGTGTAAAAAGGGGAAAGTGGACTATTGTTTTGGGACGGAGGGAGTATTTACTGAGAAATTACCTTTGAACTTATATTTTCCAGCTTTTGAGTTGGAAATGTGTGTATCACCTTATCATGCATCTAGAACTATAATCAAACCAAACCGAACTATATATTTAATGTTTAGACTTGACTCGTTTAAATTATAAACTCGAGCTGAGGTTGAGCTCAACAATTATTAGCTCAACTTGAATATGATTGAAACCATAGTATACCCATAAATAGTTTAATAATACAAATAAACTATTTTAAACTTGAACTTAGCTTGAATTATACTCATAATTGATTATACATAAATGTAAAAGTTATTATTACATAAATAATATTAAACCTAAAACTTATTAGATTTAATTAAATGTAAAAATAATATTAAAATGGTTGAAGAGAGTAGCATTTTTATATATGAAGAGCTTTCATTTTCTTTCTTTCTCACTAGTAATATGAAATTTATTAAATACTATAACTAAACAAGTAGTTTACAAACTACTAAATGACCCAGTTCCCGAATTCTTTAACAATCCAACACAAACACTCCGAAGTTCAACGGAGCTTGCAAGCTCAATCGAGCCTGGAATCACTAATCTTAAATTTGCTCGTTTATGAATCAAGATTCTAAATTAAGTCTGAATATGATTCATTTACTTAAATAAACCAACTCGAACGAAAAAAAAAAAAAACAGCCGAACTTCGAATAGCTCGCCAGTGGCTCGTGTTCTGATTACAATCCCTTATTCTGTTTTCTTTCCTGTTTTCTTTACAGGTTAGAGCAAGGTGCAAAAATGAATGGTCTATCTTTCAGACTCGACTTGCCGATGCGGATCAGGCATATTACCTCTCTCAGATTAGTAAGAAATGATGTTTGCGTCCACGAGCATCCGTGCCTGAGTTAATCTTTAGGGCTCTATTAGATTTGAATCTTTCCTTGGATCCCTCGCTCACGACTGTGAGACCACTCCTGAGCCGCTTTAGAATTTCTCACAGTTGCACTCCAGGGTAATTTTACGAAATTGTAGGACATTCATAGTTTACAGGAAAAGAAAATTTTGTCAATTCATTTATATTCCCATTTCTTTTTATGTTCTTTCTTTAACTTTTGCTAGTTTATAATGCATTTACCTTGTGGGATTTATGTCAAGAGACTGAAGACCCCCTTGGTCAGGTCTCGGTACTGTAAATATGATTTTCTACGATTTTGCTGCTAAGCATTTTATAGAGTATATACGGTTGCCTCCTTAGGTTTGATTGATTCCGCTGAAAATCTATTTTTGTTAGGAAAAAATTATTATGATGTTGTTTTCTTGTGTTTTACCGTCTTCGTTCAGTTCTATTGAAGCTCATGATAAACCATGTCTTTATTTGAATTTGCTCGGTTTTTCCGTGTAGTTCCGCGTCTTTAAAAATCATTAATCGAGTATCAATGATATTTCTTTGATGGTACGGACACGGGAAATTCAGTGAACGCTCGGATTAAACAAACTATAAAGAAGTAAAGAAACTGAGATAATATAGCAGACAGCAGAGAAACGAATATAAATATGAGCTTTACCCGAAAGTGAAAACATCTGCCCGTATACAAGTACAAGGCAGTAAGGGTGAAAAGACTAAGGCTAAATGTACATATTGTATATTGTACCATCATGTTTGGTTCGGTTTTAAATTTGGATCCTAATGAATTTTTTTCTCGATTGAAGTACTTATAAAAAAAATTCACATTGAATCCTCCGAAACTGAAATGTCCGTAAACCGGCAATTAAATCAGAATTATCTGGTCCCGGAACAAAAAAATCTTTCTATATGTATCATTTAGATACGGGTTCTAATTACCCATTGTGTTTTTATAAGTATGAACTGGCGACTAAAATCAAATCCATTGCAAAACAAGATGAATTCCATAATTACGTTGCAATATAGATTCATGTGAATATGATACTTATTACCTAAATTAAACAGCCATATAGAATGACATTTGGTGCAACAATAAAGTTAAAATTAAAATGGAATTATTTATGTGACAAAAGCAATTTTCTAATTTAGCATTGGTTGGTGATTGTGATATTTCTTTAAAAAAGGGCACTTTTGGAGTGAAAATGAAGATTCCATACCTACCACTCTAATTGAGTTTGAGTATACTTGCATTGGCAGATACCTCACTCACAACTCTCCATTAAAGAAAATTAAATTGTACCTTCCTGTCTTGTTTGCTAAGACTCTCTCTTAAGATCTCTAATTTAAGTGCTAATTGAGTACTTATATAGGTAAGATTTAAGATGGTAAAAAAATTAGCTAGGTAAATTTAGGTTAAATTGATATAATATTCAAACTTTTTTTGAAATTTTTGCTAATTTAATTACAACTTTTAATTTTGATAATCTTAGTCCGAATTTAATGTTTGATAGCAATGCGAATTCAATTTTATAAATTACATGTGGCGTGATGCAGTTTTAATTTTAGTCTAATTTAGAAAATCATATAACTTCACAGCAATCCTTATTCAATTTTGTAAATTATCTAATTGGCATGCGATGTATTAAAAATTTGATTCTTGAAAATCGTATATGTAAAACTGCAAAAATAAAGTAAAATTTCATAAAAATGCACATCTATCACTAAAAATATTAAAAATGCATATTTAATAAATAATGAATTTAGGCTAAAATAATTATTAATTAACTAAAGTGGATTAAATTTAATTAAAATGTAGTTTTTGGATATTTTTTCCATTAGGCATAAATTAAGTTGAACCAAAAATTTAGGGCAGTGAGCCAAATTCTGAACCGATCGTTTTAACCGACAAACCGATGACTTTCGATCGGTTTGTTTCGGTTAAAATTAAGGTCGGTTCGGTTTAATTTTTTTATAGTTATTTGGTTCTGTTTCGGTTTTAAATTTAGAAAATCAAATTTAACCGAACCGGCCGAATAACCAAACATGTGAAAGTTTTTTTTTCTTTATATTTTTGTTGGTTTTAACTGAACCAACCGATATTTAAAAAAAAAACAATTGGTTCCCATTACGGTTTGGTTTTGGGTTTGAGCTTGAAGGTTTTTAAATTTGGTCGGTTTACGGGATTTTAGTTTGATTTTAACTGATCGGCCGAATGCTTACCCTACCAGAAATAGTTGAGTATCTAAAAGGAATTTATATGCACCTTTTCTTCTTTTTATTCCATAATGAAAAACTACAAGTATGCTGAAATTTTATCAGATATAGGGAAAACAACTAGTGGAAGTGTAATTACTAATTAGACCAAATTTAATAAAATCAATAATTCAATATACATATCTTCGTTTGATGATTTAAGCAAACATCATTTCAACTTGCTAAATTAATTCCTTTGATAGCTCCTTGGGAGCTAAAGGGATGAGATATGTATGGATTGATAAATTCATGCCCTCAAAGAACTTAATGATCAATTAATATCATTTCATTAATGTTTTTATTTTTGAAGAGAATCATATAGTAATGAGAATTATACCCTAAAAGAAGTGTTAGACTATTGTGTTGTCTAGCTTCATACACTATCTCTATTTGACATATTTCAATTTTTTATAAATATAATTAGAGGATGCAAATTCTAGAACTAAGTCAAAAAAAATATGCATTAATTTTGTTGACTTTCTAATTATTTTTAAACTATGAACTTAATATGATTTATATTAAAAAATTACAAAAAAGAAAACAACATTTCCTATGGTACTTGATTATAACACAAGAAAAGGGTTTAATTAATCATGGATTAACAAATTAAAAAAAACAAAGGATTAAAATATAAGGAAATGATGAATGATTAAATCATTTGAAATGGAACTCTTACCATATATATTTTGACTATAAACTAATATCTTCAACCAACTTCCTTCTGGAAGTGAACAAACATGTGAGAGCTAAAACTAAAGAGAATAACTAAAAAATAAGAAAGTTTGGCACCAAACTCTTTATGCAAAATTAACATATAAACCTCTTTATTTTTCATTCTCATCCAACCTTTTTCTATCTTCCCCAATTCTACAATTTAGATCAATCAATCCATATTTTGCCTCTTTCCCAACACTAAACTTTACCCTAGCTTCCCAAATTTAGGTCATTGCATGGAGGAGCCCTGTCTATAATTTGCACAAGTCCTTGTCAATATCTCATTAAAAAGGTATGGGCTTTAAGCACTAATGTGTATATTAATGATGTAATCGAGTCGAGTCGAGTTGAAATACTGTCAATTTTTTTTTATTCTAAAATTCGAGGTTCGAAACTCGACTCTAATTCGATCGAGTTTTATTTTAAAAGTTCAAACCCGAACTCAATAGAATAATTGAGAATTGAGTTCGGCAAAATTGTCCGTATAAATATTTATAAACCATATATATAAGTCTTGGTACCATTTAATGCTAAAATGTGTGTCCATTTTATTTTGAATTTTTTAGGGTTCCTTACAATTCCAATATTAAAGGTACTTTACTTTAAATTATGTATGTTCTTTCTCTTCTCCATAATAAATCTTTCTAATTAGCTACTAAATATGTATAGTGAATAAATTGAGGAGAAGATGGGAGAAATGTCAGTATTCCAGGTGGGTGTTATTGGAGCATTGTTTCTATCAGTGGCATCATCGGTCTCCATTGTCATCTGCAATAAAGCTTTGATGAGCAATCTTGGCTTCCCTTTTGGTAATTATTTTATCTAATTCTATTAATTTTTCATATTTCTATTTAATGGAACCACTTTTATTATTAAAATTAGGTAAAAAGAACTAATTTATCCAAAATTATGCAAATTTGATAAATCCATCATAAGCACAAATTATGTGATCAGTTTGGTTGAATAATTTTGTAATTTGTGTCAATTTTATCCAAAGTACAATAAATGTAAAAATCGAAAAACATAAAATTTATTTTAATTTTTTACCTTATTTTTTTATGATAAATTTATCTATAGATGGAGAAAAATTAAGAAAATATATATCTGAATTTATCAACAACAAAAAAAAGTTTTCAAAACTTTTATGGGTTTTAAAAAAATCATGGATTTTTCTTCAATGGACTATTTTATCATGAAAATAACTTAAGACATTAAGCTCCATCTTATTTTTACTAATTAAACCCTTTTACTCTTTTAATTTTTTATTTGAATACAACTGATTCAAAAAATATAAAACTGCTGGATCAAACCGTCACTATTATTTTATTTAGGATAAATATCTATTTTATCCTAATTCTAGTTAATTTTAAGGTTAATAATATATTTGTTTGCTTTTCTTGGGACATTTTAGCAACAACTCTGACTAGTTGGCACCTAATGGTAACTTTTTGCACACTTCACTGTGCTCAACGGTTCAACTTGTTCGAGTCAAAGCCCATTGACATGAAGACAGTTATGCTTTTTGGCATTCTGAATGGTGTCTCTATTGGGCTTCTTAACTTGAGCCTGGGCTTCAATTCTATCGGCTTTTACCAGGTTTGCCTCTCAACTTATTTTTAGTACATATTAGTCCTAACTAATTTTTACTATGTAACTATAACAGTTTTTTCAATAAAATATGTGAATAATTTTTTTCCTATCAAATTGTTATACAATTATATTGTATATATTATTTTGAATTTGGACTAAATTATACTAAAGTATAAAGTGAAATATATAGTATCTGTTATTTTTAATGTTGGACTAAATTATGCTAAAAATAAAGTGAATTTTATTTTTATTAGTTAAGTTCAATGATATCAATATTTAACCGTCATGAAAAAATAATTTACTTTTAAGAATAATTGTATAAACTAGTAATGATGAGTTCAAACCGAAAAAAATTATGATAATTATCCCTTAAATTTTTTAATGCAATAGCGGTAGCAGTATGTTCCGAGTTTGAAAATATTATATAATGTAATTTTATTAATTTATTTATTTTGGATGGTTTTTCTCTTATATATGCAGATGACCAAACTTGCAATCATACCATTCACAGTTTTATTGGAAACTCTATTCCTAAAAAAACAGTTCAGGTCAGATTTATATATAATATATTTTAGTTACGATTTGAATAAAATTAATTTAAGTAGTCATGTATAATTTTAAGAATTAAAAATATGTTTATTGATAATTGCAGCCAGAACATAAAGTTGTCACTTTTCTTATTGCTTGTTGGAGTTGGCATTGCTTCAGTGACAGATCTTCAGCTTAATTTTCTTGGAACTATTCTTTCTCTGCTTGCCATTGCCACTACCTGCGTTGGACAAATTGTATCCTTTGGAGCTCCACATCAGCTTTTCTTGACTGCAAAATTATTTGATATTTCACATAGTAATAAAATGATAACTTGCATTTAAATTATCAAAGTTGAAAGTTTGTGTTAAAATTACAAAACACGCTAAAATTTATAGTTGTTTTCTGCAATGGCATATTGGATTTCTTAAGATAGCCCTAAATAAGCTGACAAACACAATACAAAAGAGGCTAAATGTGTCATCAACACAGCTGCTATATCATTCAGCACCATTTCAAGCAGCAATTCTGTTTGTATCAGGCCCTCTGGTTGATCAATTCCTCACCAAAAGAAATGTTTTTGCTTACAAATATAATCCTATTGTCTTGGTATGTCCCTCATACTTTTATCTCATTAATAGACTAATTTAGTGTTCAAAATATGCATGTTGGAATTAAAATGAATTATTTTGCAGGCATTCATCATCCTGTCATGTGTAATATCAGTGGCAGTAAATTTTAGCACATTCATGGTATTAGGGAAGACATCACCGGTGACATATCAAGTACTCGGCCATCTCAAAACTTGCCTTGTTCTTGGATTTGGATATACTTTACTACACGATCCTTTCACTTTCAGAAACATTGTTGGAATTTTAGTTGCTATTTTTGGTATGGCATTTTACTCCTATTTTTGCACCCAAGAATCTAAGAAGAAACAATCTCTTGAACTTTCTTTGGCTCCTCAGGTAATTTTTCCTTTCTTTTTCACTTTTTACTTTATTTTTTTCTAATCAAATAGGAAGCATGGACTCCATATGAAGGTCTCTTGAACCCGAGATTAAGGAATGTGTAACCGAATCAAACAAAATCAATTTTTTTTAAATCGAACTGAACTTAAATTTTCAATTCAAACTTAACTACTCGGTTCATATCACTCTTCAGTTATATTTGGTTAAAACTTAAATTATTTTTATGTTTTAAACCGCACCTTTAACTTTTTTTATTTTAAAAAAAATTATAGTATTAAACTGAATTTCTCGGTTTTGTACACCTCTACTCAACTCTCAAATTGAATAAATATTTTTCTTACTTGGGGTAAAAATAACTTAAACATCAATCTGACTCGTGAATTTTTAAGCAATGAGCGTTTAAAATTAAAATTAAATTTTCTCACAAGTTTAGTTAGTTTTTATCAATTAGTCCAATTGTTGATTAATTAACCCCTACAACTGTTTTCAAAATTGAAAAATTTTGATCTAGTTGATAGGAACTGACAACTTTAAAATACTAATTCATGAAAAAATTAATTTTGGTATATATTGCTCTTTCTATATACATTCAGGGGGCAAATTGATACTAAGTAAAGTAAAAGGCATGCAAAATTTAGATATGGAATTGGGATTGGGTTTGGGCTGAAGTTCTAAGCCAGGCCTAGAGCCTGTTAAGAGAATTCATACATTGCCTCAATCTGGCCCAAAAGAGCCCAAACTATAATCATGATTTTTGAATTAGAGCAAAGAGAAAAATTATAAATTATAAATTAAAATTTGGAATTTGGAATTTAGAATTTGGAATTTGGAATTTGGAATTTGGTTTAAAATCAGGCTAATCATATCTAAATGTTGATATACACATAAAAAAAGTTCTGAAAATTGGTTATGTATTGTTTCAGATGAAGGAAAAGGATAGCACACCATTGCTAGCAATGCAAGAAAAAGAAAATCACGAAGCAAAGAAATCAGCAAAGGACTCTCTTGTTTAAATACTTAATTAGACCTTTTCTATTTTTCTTTTGTTTGGCCTTTTAAAAGGGTTTTTTTTTTATGTTTGTGTAATTGTAACTTGTAAGTAGATGATTTTGATTCTTTCAATAAGACACTCCTTTTATTTCTCTTCATTTTTTTTTTAAAATGAAGATTTATTTTGTCCCTTAAATTTGACTAAAAAAGGTCAAGTTTATAATTTTACAAAAGAAAAAAAAAACTCCTTGAAATTTAACAAATTTGGCTCGTTTCATCCTTTTAACTCTAAACCATTCGGTAATTTTCTGTCACTTCAGCTTCAATTTGTATATAATGCTCTAATCTCATTTCATCTAAAGAGGTAAAATGAGCTAAAATGTCACATTTGAAAGTGTTTTTATTTAAAATTACGAAGTTGATCTTATTTAATTTTTTATACTGTGTTTGAGGGATAGAATGTATCTTTAGTTTTACTTTTTTTTCATTACATTTGAAGTGCAACATTTTTTAATGGCTATCTTTGATAGCATTATAATGCAATGGTCTTTAGCAAATTAATTGATTAAGTTTTTTAAAAATAAATAGGCTACATTTTAAAATTATTGATATATATAAAAAAAAAATCATGGAACACTAACTTTTGAATATATAAATTGAGAATAATAGACTGTGAAGCCCAATAGATGCAAAAATCTAATATTTTTTCAATTTGTAATAAATCTAACCAATTTGTTGTTTTAATAATTCAAATTTTTATTCATAAAAAATAATAATTCAAGTTTTAATGATTAACAATAATTTTAATACAATTTTAAAATTACTTTATTTTCATATGATACGATGTAATAAAAGATTAATTTTTAGAACATGTGAAAGCGAGGCAGCCGAAAAAAGAGGTGTCTACAATATATATAAGTATGAAAATAAATAACCTTTAAAAATATGTATATTAAATTTTATTTATTAGTCATTAAAGTACTAAAATAGATTTCAAGTTGAGCAATTAATAAAACTGAGTCAAAATTATCAAAAATAAATTTTTTTGTTAGATTTACTAAAGAAATCGAAAAAAAAAACTTATTTTTTAAAATTATTAGACCTAATTAAAAAGTCAAAATTGTATATTTTGTGATTCAAATAAAATTATTAATTTTTTTATATGTTAGAGGTACACGAGATACAAATAGGATTAATTTTTTTTTGTATTCACTATAAATATGATAAACTCTCGTTTGATTAGATGGATGTGGTCATTTATAGATTCGGACTCAATTTCTACATCATCTTGACTAATTAATTATTAATTAAAATTTACAATCAATTAATATTTAAAAAATATAAAAATTAGAAACAAGAACAACTACTCCACTAAATTGTGCTAATATGAAAAGTTACTTAACCTCTAAATCTATGTAACCCTAAACACATTGAATGACACACAAAAGAATTTCATCAATTGCTATCAAAGGTTATATAATATCGACGGAGATTTAAAAAAAAAATTGTTCACCAATCTTCCTCTTGCATAAAAGCATGAAAATATTATATTTTAGTTAATCTATTAGGTAATTAATTAATTAATTAAACAAATGGCTATAGAAGAACCGTAATTAGTTTAAATTTGACCTTTCCAATTAATATGGCCCCGAAGTTGAGCTATAGGCAACATTTCATAGTTATCGAGCCCTAATAGGCTAATACAACGTACTATGTTACAAATTACTAAGGAACACAATGCTTATTTGTTAGGTAGAATTCAAAATTTAAAATGATATCATTTTCATGAATAAATACGTAATCTACGGGTCAATTTTCCATATACTTTTACTTATTTTTTAAAACTATTGCAAATTGTGACTTAATATTGATTAGGAATATTATGTATTCTAAAAAATTGTTGATTGATATTTTAGTTTTATTTAACCAGCAGTCGACTATAGCTCAATAGATATTAAAATTGTTTCTGTATCGTACAATTATTTAATAAATAAAAATTCGAATTATTATAAACGACTAAATACTATTGCTTCTCATAAATTTAACTTAAACTCTAAAATCTGATAATTTTGTAGACTTTTAAAGGTTACTATTGATTTTATAATACAATTTTACTAATTTTCAATTTGGCACTCTTCCAATATTTAAAAAAAAATTAATTAAAAAACTCTATATGCATAATTATAAAGTTTTATGGTTTTACATATATGACTTCTAAAAAAATTAATGAACCATGTCACATGTCAACTAAAAGTTATTAAAATTAGAACGTAATTAATATCAATCCTTAACATTTAACTAAAATTATCAATATGAAAACTGTTGGTTATATTTTTTAAAAGTAAAACAATTATTTTTTCTATCCATTAGGACTAAACTAAAATAAATAAATAAATTTTGAATTAACTGTGACAATATAATAAATAAAGTATTTACTTTATTTTTAATATCCTTTTATTATATTAAACATTTCATATTTCAGTAACAAATTAAAAATAATAACTAATTAAAGAGGGTGGATGAGAAAAGTTAAATTAAAAAGGTAATATAAATGGGGATATCAATTAAAATGAAACATTTGAAACTAATTTTTTTTTTAAGTAGGACGGATTAGAGCGAGTAATTACTAAAAACAATAACCCTTCACACATGAAAAGTTCCTTAGCCTTTAAATATATCTAACCTAAACACATTGAATGAACGAAAAAGAATTTCATTAATTGCTATCAAATGTTAAGTTTAATGTAATGTTAAATTTAAAGGTTATATGATAGGTCAAATGGCGCAAAAAATACTATAAATTTTTTGACTTTTTAAAAGTTTGACCTCTCCAGTTGATCATATAGCCTTGAAGTTGAGATATTGGCAAAATTATCGATCCACTAATGCAACGTACTATATATACTATGTTACCTTTTCTTATAGGAACATACTAAATAATATATTGCTTATTTAGGTAATATTGAGAACTAAAATTATATCATTTTCATGAATGAATTACGTAATGCATAGGTCAATGTTCCATAAATATTTTTATTTATTCTTTACATCTATTGCATATTAGATGACTTAATATATCAATTATAAACATTGTGTATTTAATATTTATAGCCTTAATTAACAATTTGTCCCTTAAACTTGCAAATGATAGAGAATTAACACACATTTTAACTAACTTATGGTCAATTTAATATTAAATTTGATTTAAATCGTTTTTGCTACCGAACTCAACGCGTGGTATTCTTTTTTTCTTTTTTGTAAGTTGGTGGGATCATGTTTAAATATTTCTAATATTATGAGATTTCAAAATCGATTTAGTCCTGCAATTATCTAATAAATTAAAAGCCAAATAACGTATAAAAAACTAAACTTTTTTACTTCTCACAAATCTAACCAAAACTTATAATATTGATAATTTTAACACAATTTAAAAGGTTACTAGTGATTTTAGTACATTTTACTAATTGTTTGATTTGATTATGTTTTAGTATATATTTAATAATTAATTAAAATGAATTATATATGCATATTTCTGAAGTTCTCATGTGGTATTTATATTTTCACATATATGACTTCTAAAAACTGATTTTTAATACACAATGTCACGTAACAATTAAAAATTATTTGAAATTATCACATAAATAATATAAATCATTAAAATTAAACTAAAATTATCAAAATTAAAAGTTTTGGTTAAATTGTTAAGAAGAAAATATAGATTTTTCTATCCATTAGGCCTAAATTAAAATAAATAATGGTTGAGATAATTTAATAAATAAAATATTTATTTTATCTTTATATCTTTTTATTATATTATATTAAATGTTTCATTTCATATTTCATTAAAATATCAAACAATATTAAATAAAGAGGGTAAAAAGAGAAAAATTAAATTAAAAACATTATATAAATTAGGTTATCAAGTAAAAGGAAACATTTAAAAATAAATCCTTTTCAATTAGGTTAGATTAGAGCAAGTAATGACTAAAAATATTAACCTTCCGCACATGAAAAGTTCCTTAACCTTTATACCTATATAACCTAAACACATCGAATGACACACACAAAAATTCATAATATTGGAGTAGATATATTTCTTTTTTATGTTCACTAATCTTCCTCTTTCATAAAAGCATGAAGATATTATATTTAATTAATTAGGCACTTAATAAATTAAAAAAATGGCTATATACGAAATGTAAATAACAATAAGTGGGTATAATCTAATTGGTTTAAACTTGACCTTTCCAATTGATCACGTGACCTTGAAGTTGAGATATAGGCAAAATTTCTGACTTATTATTCTATCATAAATTACCGATTCCTAATGTAACGTACTATGTTACAAATTACTAAAGAACACATTGATTATATGTTAGGTAACATTCATAATTAAAAATTATACCATTTCCATGAATGAATTACGTAAAGCATAGGTCAAGGTTCCATATGTTGTTTTACTAATTCATTGACACTATTGCAAATTAGATGACTTAATATTGATTATGAATATCGTGTATTATATATCTTATTGATTAATATTTTGTTTCTACATAACCGGTCGACTAGCTCAATGGATGTTATAGTTATTTTCAGTATATGGAACTTCAGAATTGCTTGATTGGTTTTATTTAACCAGTCGACTAGCTCAATAGATACTAAAGTTATTTTTACTATATGAAATTTTAAAATCGTTTGATTAGTTTTATTTAACAAGTCGACTACATCTCAACGGATACTAAGGTTATTTTCAATATATGAAATTTGAAAAATCGATCGAATAGTTTTATTTAACCAGTCGACTATAGCTCAAAGGATATTAAAGTTATGTTCAATATTATGGAATTTTAAAATCGATCGATTAGTTTTATTTAACCAGTCGACTACAACTCAAAAGATATTAAAGTTATTTTCAATATTATAGAATTTCAAAATCGATCAATTAGATTTATTTAATCAGTCGACTACAATTCAATAGGTATTAAAGTTATTTTCAGTATCATGAAATTTCAAAATCGATCAATAAGTTTTAGTTAACCAGTTTTACCAGTTGAATACAAACTAAAGTTATTTTCAGTATTATGGAATTTTAAATTCGGTCAATTAGTTTCATTTAACCAGGCGACTATGGCTCCATAGATTCTAAAATTATTTTCAGTATTACAAAATTTTAAAAATCATCGATTAATTTTATTCAACCAGTCCACTATAATTCAATAGGTAGCTAAAGTTATTTTTAGTATTATAAAATTTTATAATCGATTGATTAGTTTTATTTACCTAGTGGGGCTCAATATATTACTAAAGTTATTTTCAGTACTACGGGATTTCAACAAAAATTGAGTCATGCAATTATCTAATTAATTAATTAAAAAATTTAATAATCTAAAAAAGCCTAAATATTGTTTCACCTTTTTATATCTTAATTTAAAGATTATCAATAATTTTATCCAATTTTAGTATTTGTTCAATTTAAAAGTACTTTTAGTATTATCGATTATTGATTAAAAAAATTAATTATATACGCCTTTTAAAATTTAATTTAATTTTTTTACAATTTTACATATATAATGAAAAACAAATGTTAATACATCATGGTATATGTCAATTAAACAATTTTTAAAATTGAGATGGAATTATGTCAACTTTAAAAACCGAGTTAAAACTACTGAAATTAATATTTTCTATTTAGATTTTCAGAAATAAGATTTCATTATTTCTATATTATTAGGCCTAAATTAAAATAAATAGTTTTTGAAGTTCTATTAAATTAATATATTAAGCACTTAATTATTATAAGTTGGTTTGATAACTCAAAAAAGTCCAACTTAACTTATTCAGTTAAGTCAAAAACCACTTAAAATAATAAGTCAAAAATTTTGAATTATTTTTTTTATTGAATACATTAAGTTATAAATTATCAATTTTATTATTTTTTTTCAATTATTACTCACCAATAAAAATATTTTATATCACACATATTAATTCTTTAATATCATAATGAGCGAATTATACTTGGATCAACACTTAAAATTGTAAATTATTATTTTTATTATGAATATGTTATTCTCTATCTCTATTTTTTTAAAGCGTATATGTTATTTATTTAATATTTGCACTCTTAAATATTAGTTGGACTTCCGTTTGTAACACACAATATTTATTATAAGATTTAAACGGCTTTTTGAAGTTTTAAAAATTAATATTTTTACGGACTAATTCTCAAGGTAAATATGAGCATTATTATAGTATTTAAGGACTAATTATTCACTATACAAATATAATTTATGATTTTTATTTATGATATATGTAATATTCATAATTTTATTAAATATTATTTATTGTATATTTTAAGAATTTAAATTATAAATAATTTATACTTAATAATATATTTTTAAATATTCAATGTTCAAATGTTTAATATGTATATATAACAATTTTCAGTAACTACAGTTATCAAACAGATTTATTTAATTCAGCATTTAAAAAGTCAGCAATCGTTATTTTAAGCACTTAATTTTCAACACTTAATATTCAGTTTTATCAAACGCCACCTAAATGTAGGGTTTACTAGTGGTCTTATATTGAAGCTTAAAATAATTATAATAGGGATAGGTCACATAAAATGGTCTATATTGACAAGTTTTTCATTTCATAAATGATATTTCAATATTCATATGGGTAGGTTAGCAGTTAGCTTCTAAATTAAGTTCCACTATTTTTTAAAAATTGCTATAATAGAATAGGATAAATTTGTCAAAATCTTGTCAAATTTTAGCAAATTGAGATTCTTACAGAACACAATTTAGGCGGGGAAGGTTGCTGATTTGTAAGAAAATGACATGTAATGTTTCATGAATTTATTTATTTGATAACTCATGTTTGTCACATTACATTTTCCACACGTAATTAGGATAGTATTAGCATGGTTTATTAGTCAAAGATCATACCTAATAAATGGCTCCACAAATACTTAAAATAGTCAATTCCGGTTGAAATTTATAAATGAAAATGACTTATAATTTATAAATTGTAGATTATTTGTATGCTTTGGATTGACTCTCATAAATATAAATAGGTCGAATCCATCTTTACATCCGTGTACTTTTAAATTTTTGTATTTATCTCATTTTATACCGATTTATTTAGATTTTTAGGTTCTTTTTAAACAGAAAACGAGCGTGCATTATTCTCGCATGAAATGCACATAAAACTGAATTTACAGAAAACCAAATAAATAAAAATATATAAGTATGAGAGTCTATTGAATAAACAAATCTAAAAACGGACCAGATAAACATGAATCTGAAAATATAATGTGCCGTTTTCGATGTGAAAATTATTAATCACCTATAATATGTGGACATGTTGAAATTTCAAAAAAGACCAGATAAATAAAAATTAAAAGTATATGAATATTTTGATGAGTTAAGCCAAATAAATGTTTCATGTCTAAAATCTTAATCATAATAAGTGTGTGACTAATGAGCTACATTTGAATATAAAAGATTTAAAAATACTATTATCTTAGAGTTGAGAATAGTGTAATTTTTAAGGTTTTGATGAGCTATGGTGCAATAAAGCATGGGTAATTGAGACTAATTAAATTAGTTTGAATAGCTTTTGAAATGCATTAGCGGGTAAGAATTAGAAGAGGTGGTAAAATGATTAACAAGAGGCATCCCTTTTGGTGTTGTTTCCTAACACACAAACATCTTTAACTACCATGCCCAACATAATACATAGTTTTTTAATTCATTTTTTATTTATTTTTGCAAACCATTAAACATGTCGACATAAACTTTATATTTCATGTTCATTCTCAATCCCAAGATGAAATTGGGAGAAACAGGGAAAATGCTAGTATTAAGAAAGAGTTAATCGCGCGTAAAACAGATTATAAAATTAGTATGTTTTGTAATTTTAAAATATTTTTTTATTTTTTTTATAAATTAAAATAAAAACCATGAGATGGAGCAATTTTGATAAAAAAATAATGTTGTGAATGCTTGCTCATATATTAGTATATCGTTATTTCGATTATTATTTTACTAAAATATTATTAGGTATTTTTAATTTAAAAGTTAATTTTTTATATTTTAATTTTTTTTAAACTCAAATGCAATCTTTATTAATCGAACCAAAGAGCATTACAAAGAAAGTTTGAAAAAAAAGAATTCTAAACTACTAAATCAGACATATAACACGCAGCCCCTCATAAGAAAGTGAGTCGTACCATTCGAGACTTTCTCACTAAACAAAATTGTACTTGCTCAAAGTATTTTAAGGAACAAATGATATCACCTAACACAAAACCAATGTTAGAATTATACATATGAGAACTAGCTAACATTCAAAAAAAATTAAAACAATCAGTCTCAACAACAACTTGAATCCTACCATATCACAATCATTAAAGGCATGCGTGAAGGTGGGTTTCAGGCGAAAAACCACACCTGGGGCTGCTATCCTTAACTGAAACAGAACGCTCCACCAAGATATCGTTATACGGGAGAGTTACATGACAAATCCGCCAAACGAAGTGA
The DNA here is from genome assembly GCF_937616625.2 of Mercurialis annua. Classification (NCBI taxonomy): domain Eukaryota; kingdom Viridiplantae; phylum Streptophyta; class Magnoliopsida; order Malpighiales; family Euphorbiaceae; genus Mercurialis; species Mercurialis annua. The sequence goes on from NC_065570.1 coordinate 64,893,441, forward strand.
CAGATTTTAGGTTGAATTGGATTGCCCTATACCTTCTTCCACAAAAAATTTTGACTCGATCCTAGAGAGAGGCTGGCTGCATTTCTATTAATGATCTCACAAACTTTATATGAATTAATTTACGCATAAAAAATCATCACATGTCATTTGTCTTATAATTTTTATTATATAAAATGAAGATAACATTTAATAGAATATTATGAAATTAGGATTCAACTTGATTTCTTGAAATGTCAGGATTTAAATTTAAATCAAAAATTTTAAAATTTTAAAGTGACATTAGAGACTAATGTGAGGATTCAAATAATATTTTTGACCTCGTATAAATGTGAGGGTTCAAATAATATGTTCAATTTTTTATAAAATGAAAATGCATAAAAGACCATAATAAAATCTCATCCCTCTTATAAAAAAAAAGAGTGATATTGGATCAATCTCATCCCTCTTACAAAAAAAGAGAGTGATATTCTTAATTATACATAATTAACACTAATTAAGCTATAATTAAAATCTTAATTTATCCTAATTAGTCCCGATTAATTAAAATCTTAACTAAACCTAATTAAAATCTAATTACACCTAATTAGCCATAATTTACCAAATTAACCCTAATATAAGAAATTATCGTCGCACCTCAAAATGTAGATGTCACTGTTACTTAACGTCGTTCGTCTTCCATCCACTATTGCTCAACGCCATTTCTCTTCCAGCGAACCAACAATAGTTTGTCTTCCAGCTGCTTCATCCTCCGATGAACCAGCGGTAGTTTGTTATCTAGCGAACCAACAGTTGTTCGTCTTCCAGCAAACTAACAGTTGTTCGTCTTTCAGCGAACCAACAGTTTGTTGTGTACTTTTTCAGCATTTGTTCGTCTTTCAGTTTGTTGTAAACTATCTAATGTGTAGCTTTCCAGCAGTCGTGCTTCTCCAGCGAACCAACAATCTCGAACCAGATGATGGTTCGTTATTTCGTCAAAGACGAAGACGAACCCAATTGTTCGTTGCTTCATCAGTGAGTGTCCTCATGGGCAAACAAAGGTGGAAAAAATGAAAAAAAAGAAGAAGATGATGACGATAGTGAATAAAAAATGCAGGAGAATAAGAATTAGGTAAAATGGACAAAAAGGCAAAAAATCCTAAAAAGTTTACTTAAAAAAATAAAACGATTTTTGAACTTTTAAAATCATATGACTATAAATGATATTTGTATTTGATTAAGTGTCAACTGAGAAATGAACAAAATATTAACTTCTAAAAAAATTTCTATTCGTAGTGGAAAGGGTGGCACACGCATGGACATGAGATTGGGGGAGGAGTTTTTCGATACGATTTTGCAAATTTAGATTGTTTTGATCAGATTTGCTTGAGAGTGACTTTTTGGATCTTTGTGCCAAGTTGAGGGGTTGAACCGATCCTTTGTCCATATATAAATTTATGAAATAAACATAAATTTCAATTAAAACTGGTCATAGACTCCGCCCACGTGGGTGTTTCAGAGCCGAAAGTTGCCCTCTATCTTTCTTCTCTTTCTTTCATTTGCTAACAGCTCATTTTGTTCTTGCCCCTCAATACTTACTTAATTTATCTAAAAATCAATTCATTAATCACATCACATTATCCATTTTTAATCATTTTTTAAGTTTTGAATTAAAAATTTATCACTCAAATCCTCATGTAAAGAGTGAAAGCTAAATCCCCGCTGAATATAAAAAAGAAAAACTAAATCTCATTCCAAAAAGTTAATATTTTTATAAAAATATTATTTAATCTTTCAATAAATCTATTTTTTCATAATTTCTAGAAAGACAATTGTGTAATTTATAATCTATATAAGTTGACATTATAATTTTATTGATAATAAATAATATTTCTTATATTTCCGACGTGATAAATAAATTCAATTAACAATTGAAAAATTAGTAATTTTAATTTATAAACTTGTTGGTCTCAATTATATTTTTTTTAATCAATTACGGAGGAGGATGCGCATGTGAATCACAATATCATTAATTAAGTAAACCTTATAAGTATCTAAATGAGGTTTTTATACAAATATCAGGAAATATGAAAATATTTATAAAAACAACATGCATTTTTTTTACAGAAACACAAAAAATAATTATAAAAGTGTAATTTTTTTAAAAATAATTACAAAAATACAGTTTTTATATAAAATTCAAAAATACAGTTTTTATATAAAATTCAAATTTTCCAATTTTTTTAGTATATCTATGGTGCATTTGCGGTGTTTATGGTGTATTTGCAGTATTTTTATGGTATACACCATAAAAATACTACAAAAATATCATAAATACACTATTGTTACACTATTGTTACACTATAAAAACGCCATAAATACACTATATATACACTATTGTTACACTAAAAACGCAATAGATATACTGTAATATAACGTAATTACACTAAAAACAGGATAAAAATAAAAAAAATACCAGAAAAAATCTATAAAAAAAGAGAATAAATCATTAAAAAGTGAAAAAAGACCAGAAAAAATCTATAAAAAAAGAGAATAAATCATTATAAAGTGAAAAAAGGTATTTGTGAAAATACAAAAAGAAGAAGGTATTTTTCGTAAAAAATATCAAAAACCAATAGGTAAAGTTGTAAATAAAATAGAAAATAGTGTATTATAAAAAATTACCACAAATAAATAGCTTTAAAAAATGAAAAGAATGGATACATAAGAAACTTTTAGTCACATAAATAGTAAAATTTGTGAACTAAAACTAACTTAAGGATTTTTCTATTTATGTATACTAAATGATTTTACTATTTATGTGACTAAAAGTTGCTTCTGTATTCATTCTTTTCATTTTTTTATAGCTATTTATTTAGTATATATAAATAGAATTAAAGGGTTAGTTGTCCATAGCTTAAGAAAATTGGTCAATTTCAGTGTCACATAAATAGTAAAATTAATTCCAATAAACTACTAAACGTTCGCGAATTTTGTCAGTTATAACCAAACCTTTCAAAATCGGCTAGTTTAGTCCATTTTGGATTTTTGAAACCTTTTCTAGCCATTTGAATGGCTAAAAAAGGTTTCAAATATTCTCAAATGGGCTAAATTAGCTGATTTTGAAAGGTTTAATTATAATTGACAAAACCCGCAAATATTTGGTATTTTATTGAGATTAACTCTTTTTAAAAAGTTTAACATGTTTTGAAATTACAATATTATTTTTATATAATAGCAATGTCGAACACGAACTATATGTTTTTGTATTTTAGAGTGTCGATTAAATTTTTGATATAAAAATTGATGTGAACACCATTATATGAACTGTTACAACGTTCGTATTAGTAATTTTCATAATAAAATTATCAGTGCTTCGAATTACAACAAAATAATGGTTCTAGCTTGATATTGCTAAGATTATAATTGAAAATCAAGTTTAGATTTTATAATTTAATTTATATTATATCTCTGTTAAAATTTTGTATTTTTATTTGCTATCTCTAATTAATATTAATTGAAATCTTTAAAACTAATAATATAAATTTTTTTACTTGATAACAAAACGAACTAAATAAAGATATAATAAACAAACTATAGTTAAAAAATGTCATATAAACAAGACATCGAAACTTGCAAGTAAAGCCAATTGGCATGATTATTAGTTGTATAATTTTAATCATTTCCCCCTCTCCTAAGTCCTACCCAACTCAGCCCCAGCTACCACTACCCCGGTTAAAGTATTACCATTAAAATAATGGCCTAATCACTCAAAAACCCCTTACCTTTAATTTTTTTTTCAATTCCATCCCGACGTTGAAAATTTATCAATTTTACCCACTTTTAAATTTTCCGTTTTCAATTGTACCCCAATATTTTAATTTTTGTTAATTTTTTTACTTAAATGATGAAATCATTCAATTAATTAAATCTAAACATGAAATTAAATTCTTTTTTATTCAAAAAAGTATAAATAAGTCCTTTATTTTTAAAAACTAACTAAAAACCATAATCAAATTAACACTAATTTAAATTCTTAATTAATTTAACTAAATTTAAATAAATTTTAAAAATATATAATTAATATATGCGAGACATGGAGAATGTTTTAAACAAATTTCCAAATGTAAAAGACGTTAATTTAATTTTTCAGGGTATAATTGAAACACAAAAATGCAAAACAGGGTAAAATTGACAAATTTTCAACGTCAGGGTATGATTGAAAAGGGGCTAAAAGGTCGGGATTTTTTAAGACATTAAGCCTAAAATAATTAGTACTTAACAATAATATATACTTAGATTAATCACAATTATTAAATCTAGTCCAGTCATAAAACCATACTAGAGAGGGTTAGAGATTAATGGTTGATTTCAACCAGTGTTAAACCAAAAGTAAATCGTAATATCAAAATATATGACTGAACTACTTTGATATTATCTTTTTAATATATAAAAATATTATTGAGCATTAAAACATTTTAAGCAATTTTTTTTATCTTTATACATTTAAACAATCTAAAATTTAAATGTTTTTTAAAATACTAATTTTTTCTGTAAATCATATTTTAAAAATATTGTCCCTTAAAAAGCTTCACAAAACTTAATAGTAATTCTTTAAAACATACCCCACCTTTTAACTCCAATTCGTTTGCACTATCACGTTGTAAAATTGTCAATTTTGCCCAAATTATTATTTTTCGGTTCATTAAAATCCACCTTTTGATTCAATTACACCTCAAGCATCAAATTGACTTTTTTTAATACTTTAAATTTTAACAAATATTCTAAATAGTCTTCAATATTACAATTAAAACAAAAAAGTCATCTTCCCTAAAATTTAACAATTAATAATATTTTTAATTAGATATAAATCAATTATATATATATATATATATATATATATGTATATATAAAATATAAAAATTAATTTTTTTAAATATAAAACAATTTTAATTTAAAAAAATAAATGAATGAAACACACTCGTCTTTCCCATGGCAAACCCGCTTTGGATTTGTCTCGATGAAGACGAACCAGTCGTCTTACTCAGATCAGTGGAAGACGAACCAGATATGTTTCAGACGAATCCGGAGCGGGTTCTCCACGAGGAGGACAGACGAGTTTTATTTATTTTTATTTTAAAAAAAATTAAAAAACTAATTTTATATTTAAAAAAAATATTTAATTTTTTTAAAAAATATTTAATGATATATTTCTTCAGCGGGTCGGATGGCGGCGACAGAGTCATTCAAATATCGGAATATCGTTAATTAAAATGAATATATTTATTTATATTGAATAAAAAATATTATTAAATTTTATAATTTTTGAAAGGAAGCGTTAAGTCCTATTTAAAATATATGCTAAAATATAGAATATTAATTTGAACTTTTTTTCAAGTGAAAAGTTGTCAATTTGATATTAGAGGCTGCAATTGAAACAAAAAAATTATAAGTTTGATAAAATTAACGATTTTATAATATAGTGGTGCAAACGAATTGATGCTAAAAGGTGAATTTTTTTTTTTCAGAGGATTAGCCAATAAATTACTATCACTTCAGAAAATTTAATATTCTAAAAGCCTTCACAAAATTCAATTGAAAGTTTCAACTAAAACCCATAACAGAATGTCCTAAAATCTTTTTTGTGTGAACAAAAAATACAATGAAAAGAAATAACACCAACCAGAAATAATATGAAGACAGAATTAACAAAGATAAGGCAAGAGAACCAACTAACTAAAAAGATGTTTTGGATTCTAACTAAAAAAAAGATTTCACTACAATTAATTCCATGCAATTTTTATATAACACAAAGACCACTTGTTTATAGATTTTAAATTTCATCATGACATACTAAAAGTAAACAAATACTATAAAGCAAGATAAAATAAATAATTAAGCTTAATTATTACATGGAAATTTAGTTATTGATAATTTCAATGATGTAACAATTAAAGACAATAAATTTGAAGATAAGCAGTGTATTTAATTTAAACGACTGTGATTTTATTATAAAGTCTAAAAAAGATCTCTTTAAAATCGGTTCAACGACGTAAGATCATACGAATCATAAATTATATCAGCGATTTAATGAGTTTTAAAAGTGTTTATATCATAAAGAATTCATTGGTTGTTAAAGGGTATTACTAAATAATGTCCCTAAATTATTAGACACCGCCCTCTTTTTTATCTCTTTACCCTTTTAATTAAAGAAATTCGCATGAACGTCTTCAGAAGACGTCTCCCATGGTGAGAGACGTCCTCGAAAGACGTCTCCCATGGTGAGAGACGTCCTCGAAAGACGTTTTCCATGGAGAGAGATGTTTTCCGAGGACGTCGCTAAATGCAGAATTAGCGAAAATATAAATATAGAATTAGCGACAGATTTTTCCATGGCTAATTCTCTTTATCCGATTTGAACGATAGTTCTACCAGTCTAACCATGATTTTAACTACTAATTCGATCCGGTCCAATCCGGATGGACCAGATTCTTGGATTTCTTTTTTGTAGTTTTTGAATTGTACCAGTCGCCGATTTTCAATTTAACTGGTTCGATGTACCGGTCTTGGCCCCATTTTTAATCACTAGTTACTATGTTAAATGATCATGAAAAATATACTTATTTGTTAATATTATCTTGTTAATAAATCAAATTAAATTTAATAAAAATATAGATAAAGTTAAATTTTTTATAAGAAAGTATCTTAATATTATAAGCTATTTATGTAAAAGTTTAATAATTGTTTTGATCAATTTATTATAAGTATTATAATATAATTATTTTATTTTTATATATTCTAAAAATTACTATATCATTTAAAAATACTTTAAATGAGTTTTATAACATTTAAAAATGATACTTTTTAATGTGAGAAATATTATTTAAGTAATTAATAAGTTAAAATAACAAGGCCAAATGTCGTAAAAAGTCCAAACCTTTCACAAAAGTTCCACAAAAGTCCTGACCTTTTTATTTTGTCGATTTTGGCCAAAAACTGATTATTTGGTTTCACAAAAGTCCTGACCTTTCAATTTTGTCGATTTTGGCCAAAAATGGATTATTTGGTTTCACAAAAATCCTGACCTTTCAATATATGTGCATGCCACGTAGGCGCCACATAGGCAAATTGAAATCAAATTGAGAGTTGGCCACAATTGAAACCAAATAATCTGTTTTTGGCCAAAATCGACAAAATTGAAAGGTCGGGAATTTTGTGAAACTTTTATGAAAGATTTGGCCTTTTTACGATATTTGGCCAAATAACAACTATATTGAGAAAAGGTTTAAAATATACTTTCTCATATGATAATTTGTTTGAATTCATCAACAGCTGAAAATCAAACCAAACACCTATCCAAAATTTTTTATGGTCTTTAAAAAAAATTAGCTAACAATTCAAATAACTAAAATATTTAGATTTTAGAAGTTTAGTAATAGAAAATTTGATTTTTTTATATATAAATTACTTGTCATATTTTTCATGTCATCTTTTAGTTCTTTTTCATCTATACTATATATAAAAGTACGGGTGGAGAGGGGGACATACAAATTTACCGAATAATCCTTTTCAGTTTACTACTAAATAAAGGTTTTATAGTTATTAGCTAATTAGTTATTTAATTAATCACTATTATAATTAAAGTCCTAATTAGAATAGGTAGCTAAATTATCTCCAATTCCAATTTAGTTTTTAGTATGTAAAAAATAACTAAATTGTCTCCAAATTAGTAGGAATACCTATTTTTTAGTTTGATTAAACTACAAAATTAAAATACTGTATTTGGTTAATATATTATTATTTAAATTTCTATCTTATTATTTTTAAAAATATTATTAATAAAATTAAGTTAATTATTTAATTATGGTTATTATAAAAAGCAAAACAAGAACAAATTCAGTATGGAAAACAATTTAATAACCGAATATATTATATTTACTTTTATAAAAATTCTTAACTAATTTAATATTAATTATAAATAAAAAATTGATATAATTATAATAAATTTACTAATATGTTCATTGACGAGTTACGTTACGAGCCACGTGCATAGCACGTAATGCGAAACTAGTCATTGAAAATGAAAAGAAAAATTAACGCTTGTGAAAAAAAAACAAATTCACAATTTTGACTGAATTTTATAAAGCAAATTACCATGTGAAATTTTAAGTTATAAATTATCGGTTTTACCTTTTTTAAATTGTTCATGTGAGATAAATTATCAATATTAAACAAATAATTTTGTTATCTTAATGTATAGATGTTAAAAATTAATACTATAATTTTATTTATTTAATTTTATAAATCAAATTATTTACTTATAAAATAAAAGGATTGTTTTTCAAATACTTGTTTTTTGTTTTTGGCAAAGTATTTATACCATTTTGGCCCTTTTTTTTTATTTCCTACACTACCTAATAAGCTAATTTATTTACCAAAGATCTCCATTATATAAAAAGTCTTATCTCATTTTATGTTAAAATTTTACAATAGCTATTTTTTTTTCTCTCTTCTCTCTTAAAGTTCTCTCTTCTTTTTTTCTTCTTTTTCGTTTGATTTTCAGTTTGTCTTCTCCGGTTACTTTTCCGTTCGTTTTTCCGTTCGTCTACTTCCGATGGATTTCTCGTCGTTTCCCGTCGTTTTTCCGTTCGTCTACTTCCGATGGATTTCTCATCGTCCCCGGTCGTTTTTTCGTTCGTCTTTTCCGTTCACGCTATGGATTTCTTGACTCGTTTTTAGATTTGTGTAATTTTTAGGTTTTTTGTAATGATTTAAATATTTGGTAAATAAATTATTGTAGATTTATAATTTTTTTATAAAATTGTCCCCATTATTCATATAATTATTTATTTTGTCTTTATTTTATTCATAAATTTGTTTACTACTACTGATTTTGTAAAGAACAAATTGATTTATGGTGTATTTGTAGTAATTTTATAATATATATTACGTTTTAGTGTATTTTTGGTGTATTTAAAGTGTATTTTTGCCATTTTTTAGTATATCTATGGTGCATTTACAGTGTTTATGGTGTATTTGCATTATTTATGGTGTATTTGCAGTGTTTTATGGTGTAGACCACAAAAACACTACAAAATGCCATAAATACACTATATATACACTATATATACCGTAATCTTACACTATAAAAAACACCATCAAAACACTATATATACACTGTTGTTACACTATAAAAAAATAAAAAAAATTCTAGAAAAAAAAATCTATATAAAAAAAATTAACACTAGATATACACTATATATACACTAGACATGTTCATGGGAAGGGCTCGGGCGGGCTCGGGCCGGGCTTGACTTTTTTAAAGACAAGCCCACGCCCGCCCAAGCCCGGTTCAAGCTTTAAATATACTACCCAAATTCGGCCTTAATGCACTATTTTTACGGGCTCGGGTGGTTGGGCGGGCTTACGTTTTTTTCTTTATAATATTAGAAGTCCGAGCCCGCCCATAAAAAATCGGGCTTTTTTCGGGCTCGGGCCGGGTTTGGGACCAAAAATTGGTGTCCAAGCTTGGCCCTAAGAGGACGGGCCTGGGCGGCGGCCGGATAGCCAAACCCATGAACAAGTCTAATATACACTAATTTTATACTATAAAAACAATATATATACACTATTATTACACTATAAAAAAAATAAAAAAAATCCAGGAAAAAAATCTATAAACAAAAAAAGTATTAAAAACTGAAAAATAGGGTTGTGCAATCGGTCGGTTCGGTCGATCGAACCGAAAAAAACAAAAAACCGAAATTGGAAACCGAAAAAGGTATTTTATGAAATTAAAAAAAAAAGTATTTTTTCGTAAATAAAAAAGTCAAAAAAGAAAATTAAAATTTGACAGATAAAAGTGTAAATAAATTATCAAAACATGTATTTCAGAAAATTACCACTAAAATAAATCAATAAGAAGATAAGTTTCAAATAAAATAATACTAGAAGTCATATAAAAATCTTTAAAAAATCATTGTCCATAGATACATTTATGGATAATTAGGAGAAAAAAAAAGAAGGATTATTACTCTATTATTATTATAATGGGATAAGAGAAAGTGTAGTAAAATACGAAAAGAAGGGTAAAAAGGTAATTGAAAAACATAATAATATTCGCTGCTGTCAATCTTTGTCTCATTCTTAGTATCACCGTTTTCAATTAATTTAAATTATATATTTTGTTGTTCTTCATCTTCTTGCAGTTACTTTATCAGAGAGAAACAAAATCATAAACAAAAAAACAAACCAATAAAAAAAAAACCAAACCAATTTAATTTAATTTTTATTAATCAGTTAGATTTTAATTTGCATCTTCATTTCCCACCCACTATTCGAAATTGCAGTTAAAATTAAATAGAATTCGATTTATTTCGTCGAAATTCGCCTCTGCATCCCTTTTAAAGAAGAGGGATCAGAGGAGAATAATCGTGTATTATATATATATGTGTGATAAATTCACAGTTTCAAGAACTCAGAGAGAAACAACTGGGTATTGGTTAATAATATTTAGAATTGTTTTTGTTAGAAATGGATGTGATTAAGAGAGGAGAAGAAGAAGAAGAAAGAATGGAGGGGTGGTTATATTTAGTGCGGTCGAATAGAATTGGGTTACAGTACTCAAGAAAACGTTATTTTGTTCTTCAAAATCATTTTCTTAAATCCTTCAAGTCTCTTCCTTCTTCTAAACATCAGGTTTGTTTATATACATTTACATTTCTACTGTTTTTAAGATTGTTTGTCTTAGTGTATGATCTGGTTATGTTTTTTGTTTTTGATGGATCAATGTGTGTCTGGGTTTTTGTTTTTAAGATTGATTTTAGTCACCCTGCCAACTTTTGAGTATATGGGTGTGGCATGCAATGTGTTTTTTTTTTTATATATAGGTTATTTCATTGTGGATGCAGTTTTCTTTTTTAATGTACACATTTAGAGGAACAGTGTAGTGTTGATTGTTTGTTTTTGGGTTGATTCTGGGTTCTATTTAGTTTTTTGTTTTATTTCTGTTTTAGTTTGTACTTTCATTCTGTTTTAAGTGAATTGAATACAGTGGAGTAGTGACCTTAAGTTTGAGCAACTATATTAACTGTGATTTTATTTGTGAATTGTGATTGACAATGGTGTTTGCTGATTAGATTGTGTATTAGTATCTTATATTTTTTATCGATTTAATCTTACGCGAAAATTTAGATTCCGCGGTTTGCTGTAGAATTTGTTTTGAATTGTGTGTATCAGTCTGCTTCCTGAGGAAATCATATACCATTGTAACTTTCTTAAGAAAAAAATTTAAATGATTCAGACTTAACCTTAATGAAAGCAAAAGTGGTTCTATGTCGCAGCTTTTACTTTTTTTTTTTTTGCCTTTCATGCTCATATCCTTTTTCTATCAGCTTTTAAACAATGGAGGGGTGCTTTTATTTTGGACATAGCTGATTGAGTTTCACCATGAATTCGATTCAAAGAACTATAATGTTCCAATATATTGTACCAATGTTTCTGTGTCAGGAATTGTTCTTTTGCTTTATTATCATACGTCGTTATCGCTAGTTTTTATTGTCTTTATTATGTCATTTTATTAGGTGTATGTCATCATCTTGCCTTCAATTTTTATTTGTTGATGTCTTTGAATGCATAATAAAAAGCAATTGACTTACTTTAAAAATGATCCTTCACATGAATAATTTAGTCTTCTATTTTAGTGTTATTCTAGATTATATATTTTTATACACACGCTGAATATAGTTAGAGATGCATTTCAGGTGAAGGGGGGTATTTAACAATTATAGGACAAAGATTATACTATTTGCATCCAAGTTCCAGGATCTTGGGTAGTTGGTTAGGTTGTGTATCAACCAACTAAGTATACACTGTGTCATGCGCATTTTGGATGTATTTACACTTCTGTTTGAAATATTATGAATTGTAGACATATGCGTTGGAAAAAAAATCCAAAAATGCAAATAGATATATTAGTGAATTTGAGGAAATTGTTCAGTAGATATTTAATTGCATTCATAACATGATAATATGATTGTTGACTATCTTTTCATATTTTTTCATCTTGGTAAAGTGTATAGATGCATGATATGGTTGTGATTTTATAGATTTGTATGCTTTCATATTATTTTAGTGCGTATCACTTGGCCTGTTTTTTATGAAATTGCTTTGGTTATAACTGTGTGGTTGTTTTGGAGATCTCAATAATACGTAGATGAATTTCTGCATGTGGGTCACCACTGATGTTTTGATTTAACTTAAACTGTTTCCTGCAGGATCCTGTTCGAAGTGCAATTGTAGATTCCTGTATCCGGGTCACTGACAATGGGAGAGAAAGTATTCACAGAAAAGTATGTGAATAATATTCCACTTGCCTTTGCTATCAGCATCTTTTGTGTTTGTGTTTGACCTTTAAACTGTCAGTTTAGTTATAAGGATTATCGTTTATGGACTTGCAGGTGTTTTTCATTTTCACACTCTATAATACTTCTAATCATAATGATCAACTTAAGGTGAGGTGACAATTCCCTATTAAGATTTTAATATGTAGGTAAACTCTTTAATGTTTAATTTACGAAATCTAAACGTTATAGCTTGGAGCAAGCAGCCCTGAAGAAGCAGCAAGATGGATTCAGTCTATTCAAGAAGCAGCTTTGAAGGTTGAGTATTGCTCGAATTTGCTTTCTACAGTCTGCTTCTATGTGTGAGAGGGACTTATTGACTTATTGCCCGTATATATTTGCAGGGTGGTCAAAATGTTGTTGCCTGTCCAAAGAGCAGTTGGCAGTCCTTTAAGTACGACAATACTATCTATCACTCGTCTTATTTGATATCTGCTTGCTTTTATCTTGTTTGTTCACTTATTTTATGTTGCACAGATTCAACTTCAGTCTAACATGTTTGTAGCGCAAGCATTTTTATACAATCTAAATTATATGTCCTGCAATTATTTTCTGACTTTCATTACATCTGTGCACTCAGATTGACTGGTTCAAGTCGTGTAAGCCACAACAAACCAATGGATTGGACACTTTGCTCATTGATAAATAGTGATACAGTGACTGATGTTATTGCACCTTCGCCTTGGACAATTTTTGGGTGTCAGAATGGTAAGGATGAAGTGAATGCTTTTTGATAATATTAATTGCGTGCTCACTAATTGAGTGTCTGCAGGTTTACGTCTCTTTAAAGAAGCAAAAGACAGGAATTCTCATGGGAAGGTAGGTCAATTTTCACAATTTATCAGTTTTTACTTTTTAGTCATAATTACTTTATTAAAATGTTACATTTTGTGACAGTGGGATGATCATCCTGCAATTATGGCTGTGGGTGTGGTTGATGGAACTTCAGAAGCCATTTTTCAAACTCTCATGTCTCTCGGTCCTTCCAGATCAGAGTAAGTTTTGAGTGCTGACAGTGAAGCTTTCTTTTGGCATGCTTGGTTGGTCAATGATTTTATGTGTCAATGTGGTCATTAAAGTACAAAACTACAGTTTAGAAGGAAATAAATTACATGTTTCCACCTTTGTTTTCATGGAAAAGGAGAATTAATACAATGGCTTTTTTGCAGAGAGCTTAACAATTAGAGTTGGAACATTATTACCTTGCATTTTAAGATATGTAACCTTGCTATTAGGTTCCCTGTGTGCAAGGCGTATGGAAACTCAATTGGCATTAATAGATATCTAGTAATCAATATTGAACTTTTATTCATTAAGCATCTTCCTTTCTTCTTTAATCTGCTGGAGAATTTAAATATGGACATGTATTTATATGTTCTTTTCTTTTCTTCGTTTATTGACTTGCAGATGGGACTTCTGTTTCTACAAGGGTAGTGTGGTTGAGCACCTCGATGGTCACACCGATATTATCCACAAGATGTTATATAATGATTGGTTGCCTTGGTGAGATCAATATCAATAATTTATTTGGCTCTTCTTAGTGCAATGGCTTAAGAGTCTGAATTGTATGTCATAACACTTTCAGGGGAATGAATAGGAGAGATCTTTTGTTGAGGCGTTACTGGAGAAGGGAAGAAGATGGAACATATGGTAAGAATCCTGTGGAGAAAGTAATTAATCATGATTTTTACTAACAAGAAGGTTGCTTGATATTTTAAAATTTGACTATTTTGTCCCGCAGTTATTCTCTACCATTCTGTCTTTCACAAGAAGTGTCCACCCCAGAAAGGCTATGTTCGTGCGTGCCTTAAAAGTAATGTATGCTTGATCATTTGCAAGTGAAATTGACTTCTTAAGTTTCTTTATGTGTAGCATCTTCATCTCTCTAATATGTTCTAATCTAAGTAATGGGAGTAGTTGTCAGTCTTGTATTTATAACACTTGGAAATCCTGAACTCATCCACATTCAAGCGGGTCGTGTCAAGAGTCAAAACTTGTTGGATGATAACTTTTTGAATTCTCTTGCAGGCGGTGGATATGTTATTTCTCCTGTAAACCAAGGGAAACGATCTGTTGTAAAGCACATGCTTGCTATTGACTGGAAATTCTGGAAATCGTATATACGAACTTCATCAGCTCGGTCTATTACCATTCGAATGCTTGGCAGAGTTGCTGGTAATCTCAGCTGTTGATAAATCTATTTAAGCTCTTCCTTTTATGTTCTTTGTGTATTATGACGTTTCTTAATTTTAGTAAGACAAACTTGTGTTGCATCTGCAGCATTGCGAGAGTTGTTCAGAACAAGACTAGGAACCTGCCCCTCTGACTTTTCATCAGGCGAGTTAGCAAGAAACAGTAAGCTGCATCAGACTGAAGAAATCAGGAGGATTGGTGACGGGAAGACTATAGAATATCGAAGCGAAGAATTTGAAAAAGCACCTTCAGAACATGCCAGCCTAGTAAGCTTGAATGATGCTACTGATGAGTTTTATGATGTTCCAGAACCCTCAGATCAAGAACAATCGCCAAATAGCTGGAGCTATGACTTTGGCCCTGAAATTTATTCTCAGCAGGTATTACCAATCCTTATTTCATCTTACATATAAGAAGTTACTAAGCAAACAAGTCTTTCTTGGCCGGAAAACTTAACTCTTGCTCGAGTTCTTACTGACGTTTTTCTTGACTGTGAGTTGTAGGATATTCGGCAACCCAGGTTATCCACTGCTGCTGGTTTTGTGAAGAAATTGCATGATCTAGCTGGTAAGTTGGTTTGGGTGAACAAAATCTTGAGATCATAATCTGATGGTCAACTGTTTAAGTTCTTCTGTCAGATGGGATTGCACGATTTATTGTTTAGTGAAATTTAATGATGTTTAGAATTCATCTATAGTTCAGAAGAAGGGTTATGTGGACTTGCATGATATGACGAGAGAAGACAGTATTTCGTGCTGCTATGGAAGTACTCTTCCTAAAGACCCAACTTGTACTACGCTTTCTAGTTGGACAGTAGCTGATCCTTCTACCTTTTTAATCCGCGGAGAGAATTATCTTGAAGACCAAAAGAAGGTATGATTGTATAAATCATAGTTAAATGATATAAAGCTCATAATGCATAACATGTTTCTTCTGCCCACAGTTTGTATAGGAAGCAAACTGGTCAATACTCCAGCTCAATTGAACTAATCTTGATTTTGAGCCTGCTTTTTGTCTGATATCGATATTCATGGCTTCATATGTAGTCTTCCATTCCTTTCTTGCATGTATGACACCTGTTATTTAAAAAATCACTGGCCATGTTTAAGTTCCTTTCTCGGTTTTCCAGGAATGTAAAAGATTCAACTTCTCTGTAACATAAGTTGCAATACTGACGAATTTAGTACAGATTATAGACACATCTACTATATTAACAGATAGCATACATTAAAACAAATTTCAGTTTCGGCCAATTATCTTTGTCATTCTGATGATATTGATATTCTTTGCTGTTTTTCTCTTCCAGTTTAAGGCAAAAGGCACGTTGATGCAAATGGTTGCAGCAGACTGGCTTACATCTAACAAAAGAGAAGATGATCTTGCGGGACGACCAGGTAGCATTGTTCAGGTAAATTGTATTCTCTTGCTGTTAAATTTGAATATTTTATACTCATTAGATCTTACGAAGTTCAGCTATTCCCTCTCGCATCTCTGACATGATTTTTGTAACTGGTAAGATATTTACTCTTCTTTTCTTTGGCAGAAATATGCTGCACATGGTGGACCAGAGTTCTTTTTCATTATAAATATACAAGTAAGTTTAATTTTTTAATAATCTACGAAGTTTTGATTGAAATGACAGTTTCATATATGTTCTTGCTCAATTGGATAATTCATTTTACTGGAAACAGGTCCCGGGTTCATCTACATATAGTCTTGCTCTATACTATATGATGACCACACCTTTGGAAGATTCACCCTTGATGGAGAGATTTGTCAATGGGGATGATGCATTTAGAAATTCAAGGTTTAAGCTCATACCTTACATATCTAAGGTACCCTCACTGATCTTTAAGTAGAGTCGATTCAGATTTCTGTTGTTGCAAGTTTGGATTTTTTTTATTGCTAAATAGAATAACTGTAATACAAGTGAGACATTTGCAAAGCATCTACTGTATAGATTTAGCTATTTACTAGGAAATTTAGTTGTTTTCCTATTTTTTTTGTTTCTAGTTAGGGGTGTGCGAAAACCAAACCAATCTAAAAAAATCAAATCAAACCGATAAATTTGGTTCTGGTATTATTAAAAAAAGTCAGTTGTTCGGTTTGGTTTAAAAATTAGTTTTTATTTTACGTTTTGGTACAAACCAAATGAATTGACCGGTTTGGTTTGGTTTATTATCAATTCGATTTGGTTCGGTTCGGTTTGAACGAAATGCTCATCTCTAGTTCTAGTAACTTTAATGTTAAGAAAATGGTGAACTGCGTTTATCTCTATTTTCACGAATCACAACTGTACATTTCCTTTTACCACTTCATTTAAATGTTTTTTGTGAAATTGTTTAAACCCGAGCTTCATTTTGATCCTAATTTTAAGCTGCGACCTTTTGTTTTTTTCAGGGTTCATGGATAGTTAAGCAGAGTGTGGGAAAGAAAGCTTGCCTGATTGGGCAAGCACTCGAAATGAATTATTTTCGCGGAAAGAATTACTTGGAGGTAAACTCGCAAGAATACTTTTCTCCAAACTTATAAAAATGCTCGGTTCATCTTTGTGCGTCCATAACTGAATCTAGAGGTGTATTGAGCTGAACTGGAATGGAGTTGAAATATTGTCAAGATATATTTTATGAATTCGAGCTTGAGGTCGGTAGAATAACTGAGAATCAATCTTGAGTCGGCTCGACTTGTTCGTATGTCCAAAAAAATTAATTTTAGTTTAAAACTAAGGATTTTATTGTATATATGTACAATTACTAAAGGCATGTTAATTAGTCAAAGTTTAATTAAGTTTGAGAGTCGAGCTGAGTATTTTGGTGTTTGAACCTGAATCGGCAATTGACTTGAGTAGCTCGAACTCAAGCTCGAATCGATTAATATTGAATCGATTTAAATATTTTCCGAATCAATCCCGAGTAACTTGCGGGTTTGTTCAATCCGATTTAAACTTCAATTAAAACCGTTGAAAGTGTTCTCATGATAACCCGAACTTGATTATTCTTTTCAGCTTGGGGTTGATATTGGGTCATCGACAGTTGCGAGGGGCGTGGTCAGTCTTGTTCTTGGTTACCTCAGCAATTTGGTTATTGAAATGGCATTTTTGATTCAGGTAAAAGGAAATATATTTATAGTCAAAATTGAAATGGTTAATACTTTCCGATCCCTTAAGTGGTATCTTTTTTCTGATGTAGGCAAATACACCGGAGGAGCTGCCGGAGTATCTTCTCGGAACGTGTCGGCTTAACCATTTGGATGCTTCTAAAGCAGTTTTATTGGATTCATGATGATGTTGGATTGAAAACTAACTTGGAGTATCATTCTTTAATTCAATCTATGATGTTGTATATATTATTGGATTGGAAGTTTATAGCCAATATTGTAAAAATGCTATTTCAAGTTAGTGCTTATTTTTCTATCTCAGCTCTAAATTTCTTTCAGAAATGCAGTTAGGATGACAAATAAACACAAAAGTTCATGACCAACATGTTTTTGGCTTAATATATGAACCATGCAAGTCACACAAATATTTCATTGCGGCACAAATTATGGCATAAATCATGGATGGTTTGAGAGTAGATAGTTTATATTAGGTCATACACGTAAAATTTCTTATGTATACAAAAAAATTATTTTATGTTTACACTAAACACAACTAGTCAAATTAATTATTTAATTCTTTTTAAATTACATTTATACTAATTGACTCCCCAACATCAACTCTTATAAAAATCATTAATTAACCAAGAGAATAGTTATTAAATTTAATTTAATTAAAGCTTAAGTCAAATTCCAGATGATAGACGTAAAATCTCTTATGTTACAAAATAAAAAAATATTTTACTTTTAAACTAAACACAACTAGTCAAATTAATTATTTAATTCCTTTTAAATGGTATTTGTATTAATTTACTCCCCAAAATCAACTCTTATAAAAATCATTAATTAACAAAGAGAATAATTCTTAAATTTAATTTAAACTTGAAAGCCGTCGTGAGTAAATTATAGTCAAACTCAAAATTGTATCGAAATCCTTAATTCAAATTCATATAATATTTTAAATATTAATTTTCAAAATTCGGATTACTAAGTTATTTCAAAAAAATAAACAAATAATTATTAAAAAAACTCTTAAATTAGATAATCTTTACTAGGGGTGTGCATGGTTTGGTTCGGTGTGGAGTTGAACTTGCCAAAACCGAACCAAACCATCCCTAAATAATAAAAACCAAACCACCACATTCGTTGAGCGGTTTTATCGGTTCAGTACACCAAAATTTTGGTTTTAACCGTCCGATCTGGGTCATCAAACCAAAATTTTTAACAAATTTAAAATTTTAAAATTCAACTTACAAAGCATTCTACATTTAAAATTTTGTTTACAAAATTACAACCAAAGTTATAAATTTAAACTCTGGGACCCAAAAAATTACAGCATGTGTTTAAAAGGCAGGGCAAGCAATTTGCAATGTGTTTAACTTTACAAAAAAAAATACAACTATAAGGCTTATAACAAATTAGTAAGGTATAAACCCTTTACATAAATCTGCTTCAAATATAAGCCTCTGTACAGCTGCTTCAAAAATCTGCCTCTACATAAATCTACTTCAAAAAAATCTTTACAAGTCAAACCTACAAAACAGATTAAACAAGACAATTAGACATTCAGTATGCAATTGTTGCATATGTATTGGTGTAAAAAATTAACAAGAAAGTCTCAGACTTCAAATATTTTAAGTCAAATAGCTCAACTCTGTTAAAAAGTAGCAATGTATGTCACACAATTAATGGTCAAACTAATTTCAGATTTTAAGTGGAAGCTTTCATCATAGCTCTAATGTTTAATGATAAATTAGCGCAATACATAAGAGACATTAGAATCAGAAAAGCAAAAACAGATCCCATTAGGCATCAGCAATGTCAAATGCTTTAAAAGCTCAGATTATAGATATGTTAAGCATAAAAACAAAGACCATAAAATGGTGGCACAAGTTAAGTGCCTCATCATTTACAGTCATTTGTATCCGCACTTGGATGGTGGAAGCATCATCATGACCATTATTAAGCATAAAAACAGAAATCAAATCAAAGTCAGCAACATATTGAACATGTGAACCTATGCCAAACCGGATCAAATACACCCCCACCCTTGCCCACTCTCACACGCTTTTAAAACACACTCTCCATAAAAAAAAGGTAAAAAGTCTAAAATAATTCTTAATATTTTTAAAAAAAATTCAAATTAGTACTTGAAGATTTCCAAAATAGAAAAATAATTCATACAATTTCAAAAATTCATATATTATATAATTTATTAAAAAAATCTAGGAATTTTATTTTACTTTTTTCCATCTTTCTACCTCACCGCCGCCACACACCAATGAAATCTGCAGTCGCCCTCATTTTTATCACCGTCCAAGAAGGAGCGGTGATCCTCCTCGTCGGAGAAGGAGCAATCTACTCCTCCTCGTTCCATCCTTCTCGCCGGAGAAGGAGAACAACTTCTTTTCAGACGGCGGAGAATACGGAGGCGACAATTTTCGGTGGGAGGAAAGAGGTCGGCGTTCGGACAGCTAGAATGGAGTGGAGACGCAATCGGAATGGAGGGGTGAATTGATTCGGTTTTGGATAGTAGATAGGGGTGATATCTCACTCTCTTTGAGTGTTTTTGATTGATTTTGCAAAAGTGTAAATTTGTTTGATCCACTTTCATGACTTTGGGCTATTTTGATATTTCGTGCCAAGTATGAGGGGATGAATTGATCCTTTGTTCAATTAAAGAAGAGAAAAGGGTTATTTATAATCCTAAAGTTTGTTTCTAGAATCAAGCAAGCTCTTAGTGTTTGCAATGGTTTAAATGTGCCTCTAGCGTCTTAAAAGTGAACAACCAGTCCTCTGTTTTGATTTATAAATGAGACGTTGAGGGCATGTTTGTCGCAATTGGGGGGCTTAATTGTTCATTTCTCAAGACGTTGGGGGCATATTTAAATCTTTTCGGATTTTAAGAGTTTATTTGATCGTGAAATCAAAGATTAGAGGCATAAATGGTCTTTTTTTTGTTAAAAAAACTAAAAAAGGTCATTTAGTAAATAAAAAAAATATGAGATGTATATATGTTAAAAAAAACAGATTACCGCTGCAATTAAGTTGCAAAACGAGATATCCTACAAACTTTCCTCCAAAATAAGGGGGCTATTGGACCAGTATGGTAATTAAAAAAAATATGGCTAAATCAATTTTTTTAATTCCATTCCTTTTGTAGTAAATTCTATACTAAATATTCTTTTTTTTTTGGATATGATATGAATTGTTATTTTTAATCAATAATTATAATGTACTTCACTTTGTAACAGCTGAATAGCTCTCCAGATGAGCTTTTTACTCCGAATATTTCATAAACACAAAAACAAAAACAATTCTCTGAATCTGTTGTTCATCTGCTCACTTAACAACAACCTGACAACACAGATTCAGGGAAAGAAATGAAAGCTAGACTACTTTTTTCGTATCTGTTTGGCTAGCGAGAAAATCATTAGGAAAAATAGATATTCCTGGAAAGTTGCGATTCCGGTTTTGGTAGTGTGGGACCAAACACTGTGTTCAACGATATTTATGAGCACGAGATCCCTTCACTCGATACACACAGGTTTACCCCACTATTTCTTGTTTCACTTTATTTATTAATTTTAACGATCATAATTAGTGTTAATTTTGTTCTTTTATAAGCCTAAGTTTACTCTCTCTTTTTTACTTCTTTATCATTTTTCTCTCTAATTAGGGTTTTGTTTGCTTTATTTTAGGTAATCTACCTCTTTGTTTGTGTTACTTGTTTTATCAATTTGATTATGAGTAGCTGTTATTAGTTTTAGAATTTTAGTAAAATTTTATGTTAATGACTGATAAAATGCTATATAATTGAAGTTAGTTAGACGTATCGTAAATAATAATTGCATTGTTTCCATGAACAGACTTTTGGAGTAGAAAATTGAAGTGAATGGATCCTACTTTGAGGTGCTTCATTATGCTGTTGATGCTACTTCTTGAATTTGGTATGTTAAACAATGTATTTGCAGTTTTCGTTAATTTTTTAATTTTCGTCTTTTATCTGTTATGAGATTTGGATTGATAGAATATTACTGGTTCTCCTTTTTTTTTAAATAAATAGCAAGTGCGTCTTCAGCAAATGATTTTAGCCAATGTGAAAAAGTTGTCAAAAATTGGGCAATTGCTTCTCTTGAACAAGAAGTTAAGGATAACAAGCATGTGCTCCGCGATTTGTTGTTTTTCCTTCATGTACCGAGAACTGGAGGTCGCACCTACTTTCACTGGTAATTTCTTCATTGTAAAACACTAAATGTAGAGGGTAGAGTTCTTTTTCCTTTCCACTGCTGTGACATTCACTTATGCTTTCTGCTGTTATGTTGTATTACCTGCAGTTTCTTGAGAAAGTTGTACCCTAACTCTCAGGAATGTCCCCGTTCATATGATAAGCTACGTTTTGATCCAAGGTATTACTGGTTTATTTGCTCCTACTTATTTTGGCTTAATATAGGAGATGGCTGTTAAATTTGATGACTGATCATTCTGAACTAGAAGTAGAAGGCTAAAGTGTTTCTAAAAATCCATTTGTCCCTCTGCTAAGGAATCTTTGTTTGTACTATCAACTTGTACACTTCTTGTCTGTCAGAACAAGAAGTTTCAAGAGTTTGCATGTAGGAAATTTCTTCTGAGGTATTAGAGCTAGTTTTTGCTGTAAATTTACAAGGGGTTGGTAGGCGAGGGAACAGTATTTAAACTTTGTATCCCCATTGATTAAAAAAATTAGAGAGAATGCTTTGTTGCCTTCTATAACTTATTGCTATAGTACGCTACTTGCTTTAGACATCTAATTTATGTGGATTTACTACTCGTGCAGCAAACAGAAATGCAGATTGTTGGTTACTCATGATGATTATAGCATGATGTCCAAACTTCCCCAGGAGAAAACTTCAGTGGTGACCATACTTAGGAATCCAGTTGACCGTGTATTTAGTACTTATGAATTTTCAGTTGAAGTGGGTGCTAGGTTTTTGGTGCATCCTAACTTAACTTCTGCCACACAAATGGCTAGCCGGTTGCGTCCTAAAAATGGTGGAGTTAGTACGCTTGATATATGGCCATGGAAGTACTTGGTTCCATGGATGAGGGAAGACGTTTTTGCTAGGGTAGGTCTATCTGTGATCTGCTGCTTTATTTTTCTTCTTTGCTAATTTTTGTATATTCACATTTCAATTATCTCCCCTCATTTTTTCTTTAATTCCTATTTCCACAAAGGCAAGCTACTTGCACTTATTGGGTTCTTTTGGAATAACTGATATAGAGAGTGAACCTTATGTTGTTTATAAAATTTTGGTCGTTTTCAATGAAGAACTCTGCTCTCTATTTTTATGACTTTTTTTTATCTCTCATTCTCTCTGTAGTTCCATAAACCTGCACTTTTGTATTCTGCACTTTATGTGTTACGTTTCATATTTATGTGTTTTCTCTTTGTTCACAGAGGGATGCTAGGAAACTTAAGGGCATCAATCATGTGAAAAACAAAGATCCTTACAACATGGAAGAAATTGTTATGCCATTACATGAATATATTAATGACCCTATAGCTCATGATATTATTCACAATGGAGCAACATTTCAGGTCCTTACCTAGTTTGATCATATTGCATGATGAACCTTATTATTCCTTGTGGCTACTTTCAGTATTCTCTTTTCCTTTACCGGTTTATTTATCAGGTTGCAGGATTGACAAACAACTCTCGTTCTGCGGAATCTCATGACGTGCGCCGTTGTGTACAGAAATTTGAGATTCTTGGAGAACATGTTCTGGAAGTTGCAAAGGTAATGAAGATAGGTTTTCCATGTTGATGGCAATATTGTCATGATAGTGTTTCTCTGATTATTTCCCTCATGGTTGTTTTCATGTTAGATACTTGTAAATCTTGCAGAAGAGGTTGGATGAGATGTTGTATGTTGGTCTCACTGAGGACCACAGAGAATCTGCAACTATGTTTGCAAATGTGGTTGGTGGACAGGTGATTTCCCAAGCATTAGCATTGAACTCTACCATGGCAAGTCCAGCTGATGGTAAATCAGGTTAGTGTAACAAGGGTCCTGTTTCGCGCTGTAATTTTATGCTCTAGTTACTTATTCCATTCCCAGTCAATTTCTTTTCAACTTATGATACAGAGCAGAGCTCCTCAAATACAGATTCTGAGCCCAGCGGTGATCATCAGGTGAGTGATGGTGAGCCCTATGCATTTAACATAAGAGATTGCAGACTCGTACTAACAATGAGACATGATGATCCTCCTATTTTTTGTGGAACAGAATTCCTCAGGCCAAAAGCTAAATGAAATTTCTTCTATGGAGAATCCGGATAGGAAGAAAGAAAATGGAAGGGACTCTGTAAGTGGATATAGTTGTCATTTTGTTTTCTTTAAATAAGAATGTCCAAAATGAATCCTCTTATACTTCGTGTTAGATGACTGTGAAGAAACTAATGGATGCTTATGAAGACTGCATTTCTAGTTTGCGTAAGACCCAGGCACGCCGTCGTACCACTTCTTTGAAGAGAATAGCTCCAGCAAATTTTTCTAAGGAGGTACAGTTTAGTAGTATACGTTTCCCTCCATTATTTACACATACTTTTCCTATTCCATATCATAAGTATATTAGTTTTTCAATGCGTGGCTAATTTGATTCATAGCTAAACATTGCTTTCTTCATGGATTTGTAAATTAAGAATATCATAGGGTGTCGTTTAGTTGGTTGATCAGAGACAAGAAAAATTGCACAGACCACCTGAAATGTTGCTAAATGTTATGCTTTACTTCCACTCCAGTAGTACATCGTAGACCATGTTAGATATTATTGCCTTTTAGGAGGGTACACTGATATTTCTCTTCATTACTCTAGTGAAATTCAAAATGGAAATCGCAAATCTTTTCATTACTTTTTGCATCTTTTTCACGAGTACATTGACTCTTTTATGAACCATGTGGATTATATAATTGTTGGCTATTCCCAAATTAGTATTTTTTTTTGTTTCTGTCGAACCCTTTTCGATATACCTCCCTAATAACTCGAACCATACTTTTCTCAGTACAGACCTATCAATTTTTCTTCTATAGGTTTCTATATGCGTGCTTACTTAATTGAGGCTCATGTTTTCTGATGAAGTTAAACACCTTTACAGAACTTTTTGATGTTGGTGCATGCATTTGGATAATGTAGCAGTTACCTCCTCTTAGTTGCTAACTTCAGAACGTGTGAAATTTCACAGGATCGACATCATGTTCCTGAGATGGTTCTTGAGCAGATAAGATCACTGAACAACCTGGACTTGGAGCTTTATAAGTATGCTAAAGACATCTTTGCAAGGCAACAGAAACGTGCAGTACAAAAGCTTACAAGCACAGTAAGTATCTACCTGTCAAGGATACAATTCACTTCTATGCATTTCTATTAGCAATATTGCCTATTTAATGGTGCCTGTATGTTACGAGACATTGACAAGTATGTATCTTGCTTTACTCGAGTATTAATTCCCCCTTTACTTGTAGGTGATGGAAAATTAACACTTATCTGAACTTTTTATCAAATTGCCCCTTGAACTTGTCAAATTTTTATCAATTACAACAAAGGTTCATTTTGCCCCTCCAACTTGGGACAAAAGATCAAAAAAGTCAAAGTTCATGGTTTTTGACAAAAAATTCCCTATTGTCAGTTTTGGATCATTTTACACCCTAAACTAATGTCAAGCTGACGTCATTCTTGATGGTCAAAAGTGTAAAATGGCCTAAAATTAACAAGTTGTGGGTTTTTTTTCTCTAAAAACATGTATTTAAACTCTTTTGATCTTTTGTCCCAAGTTGAAGAGGGGAAAAGAATTGTTATCAATTAGATCAAATTAAATGTCATTGATGGCTTAATTGATAGAAGTTAAATTCAATTTAGCCCCTCAGCTTATTTTTAGTATAAATTAGTCTATAATTTTTATTTTATTTTTATAATTGGGGAGGAGAGCGTTTGTGGGAGGAATTAAATCCACGACCTTGACAGAGTGTTGCGCGTCGCCTATACCATTTGAGCTATCAAATAGAAACTTCATAATAATTAGGTATCTTGCTTTGTTTCTTTTCGAAATGTTTAAATTTTTCAATACATGATAAGTTCTCTTATACTTGTACCTTCAACTAAAGAGAAACCAAGAAGTTACGTGCAAGAAAATGTGAACATGGAGAGAACAATATACAAACAGGTTTTGCTTAAATTTACGCAATCAACTTTCCAATGCTTTTTGTATATTCTTTGATTATGACCACTTTTCGTACTATGTCAGGCTGGAAAGTCCTGCTTGCTTAGGTTTCTGGTTGTGTTTTAATTTCTGCAAATTGAAAATGAGTGAGGGAGGGACCAATAATTTACCCTCTTTGGCCCGCCATATTAAATGCTTTAAGCAAGTTGT
This sequence comes from Mercurialis annua, assembly GCF_937616625.2. Classification (NCBI taxonomy): domain Eukaryota; kingdom Viridiplantae; phylum Streptophyta; class Magnoliopsida; order Malpighiales; family Euphorbiaceae; genus Mercurialis; species Mercurialis annua. The sequence goes on from NC_065570.1 coordinate 64,919,511, forward strand.
GCTTTTATGCCTGTTGTTGCAATCTAACATACTAAAATTACAGGAAGGATTTGAAGGCATATTTAATGGCTCAAGCATCATTGCGCTGTGGAAAACCATTTCGTTGATAGTGTCGGTTGTTTTACTCTCCGTTATCCTTCTTCTCTTTGTAAATGCAAGAAGAAGAACATCAAAAGTTAAGATATGAATACTGCTTATCAGAAAAAAAATATATATGAAAATGATTTGTCTACGGGTTGTAGGGGATTAATCACATGCAAAGAAAATTTATATAGTAGATAGGAAAGTAGAGGATCGGCTTGATTCCGATTTTGGTTCTGGTCGAGCTGGTTAGGGTTTAGTCATGGATGAATTGATTTTTCTGGTAGGGATCACATTCCTGATAAGATTGAAGGTGGCACGTTCTGTATCTGCAATATATAATATTCAAGTATTTCACATTCTATTCGGTGTTCAAGTATTTGGCGTTCACATGCCAAAAAGTTCCTTACCAATTTGAAATCATAGTTTATAGCCATGGCTGGGCTGTAATCAAGTTGGGTTGAGCTTACCATTGTTCAATTTGAGCTTGGCTCTAAAATTTGAAGGTTGAAATTTAATTCAAAGTTTATAGAATTTTATTTTAGGAGTTTGAGCTCGAGCTTGGTTGAATAATTAATAACTGATTTGACTAGGCTCAACTTCATTATTTCTATAAACATTTTAAGATTAAAATTTAGTAAAAGATGAGGATATTATGCTAAATATATATAATTATTAAGGATAAAAAATATAAATAATTTAAAGCTTGGTTAGGCTTGTGTCTATTGAGTTGAGTATTTTAATATTCGAATGCAACTCGACAATTTGCATGAGTAGGTCGAACTCGATCCAATTAATACTGAGTCCATCTTGGGTATTTTTAATATTAATTTTTAAGTAATTTGCGAGTCGACTTGATTTGGTTAATATCCGATGACGATTCAATTGCTAATAGAATCGTGAATTGGTAATAGATCAAAGGTAGTGAACAGTAAACTTGCCGAGTCTTATGTATTTGTTGATAAATCTTCTTCATTCACAGGAGGCAGGTGGAATTCTGAAGTTTATATAAGATGGTAACATAACAACAATATTTGATTGTATCAAAGAAATTAAAACATCAGAAATTAGAATGGAGTGTTTAATAATACCCAACTTTGACAGCAAGTCAGCAACAGTGAAAGTATGGAACACATAAAAAAAAATACTTATGAAAAAATTTGACTAATTTTTGGTCATTTTTATAATTTTTCCAAAATAAAATGACCCTACCGACAATATGTATGATTGAACTTGGAAGGTAGCCTATTAACTGAAGTGGCACTTTACTGTCAAATGAATCAGCCTCATATTATTTCATTAATCAAACTAAATTAAAATATCGAGTTGAGTTGAAATACTATTATGGTCGAATTAGATTCAATTTTAAATTTTAAAATTTATTTTGAACTCAATCGAATTTTATTCTAGAAGTTAAAGCTCGAGCTTTATAAAATAATTGAAATTTAATTTGATTCAGTTCAGCTCGACTATTTGTATAAAATTGTAAAGATCAAATTTAGTATTAAAATAAAAAATATTATTTTAAATATATAGTTATAAAAAAATAAAAAAAATTACATAAAATTCAATAAGGTTTAAAATTCGTCAAGTCGAATATTTTAATATTTGAATTTAATCCAATTGCTGAATTGGGTAATTTGAATTCGAATTCATCTCAAAATTAATTGAATCAACTAAAGTATATTTTAAATCAATTTCGAATAAATCGCAATCAAATCATTTGACTAGGTTACATCTCATGACGATGAAACTATATTTCTAACTCTATTTTGTCACTAAAATTTAGGCATCATATATGGAGTAGAATGTATGTTCTAGTGGCATAGAGAAGAAAACATTCCTGTTCTTTCTCACCAAAATTGATTTTGTTTATTGCTCATTATACGATAAATAGTGGATCACATAAAATCAACCCATGCCTTCAACATTGATGTTTCTTCTTGTTTACTATCAAAGATCAATCAATTATTATTATATCCAATATTTTCAATTTATACTAATAATAATAATAATAATATGAAGAAATGGTGAATCTTTTCCATATTAAAAAACATGGTATAAATATACTACTAAAAATTAGAGGAAAAGATAAATTTAGAAACTCATTGATATACTTAATTTTGTAAAAGTAATCTTATTATTTTTATTCATTAAAACAATAACATGAAAAGGGTTAAACAAAAAATTAAACCATGAATTTTAGCGTGTTTTTACTTGCAATATAAATTCTTAAAAATGCAAAATCGGTCATTACCTTTCATGTTTTGGAAAATTGAAATATCGAGCTACAGATATAGTTACCTCCGGATGGTACTTTCTTGGAAAGAGTGATAGAAAAACAGATATAGTTAAAAGCGTTCATTATTCAAATTGAAATGGAAAAAGTTCATACATGCCTTTTACTGTATTGTTTCAATTTTTATTTTACTCAAAAGAAAATTCAAACATGAAACAATTTAAAGGATATATTTGAATTTTTTTCTATTTCAATATAAATAAATTGCTACGATTAAAATTAAAAATTGAAAAATTTATTAAAATGAATTTTTTTTTTAAAATGGGACCATAAACGAAAAAAGTCAATAAGTTATGATATTTTTAAATGATCGAACTAAAAAAATACCTTTTTTGAGTTAGATTGTGATGCACAACGAGGGGCTATCCTCTCTCAAATAATAATAAATACTCCTTAAATATGTTACGAAGGTAAAATTATGAATTCTGATTTTTCGGATGCACGACAATAACTTTTTCACTAAACTATATTCTAATGTGTCAATTATTCGTTCCCACTCTTTTGTATTTAATAAAGTTTATTATTTTCACTTTCATTTTCTACTCAATCAAATACAATATAAACGAATGATTATTATTTTATTTTTATCCCATTTATGATCTTGATTTTAATTTTGAACTAAATAAATACCTAGTGAAAAATGAATAGATCCAATCTTTCTAAACTTATAGTGTATAAAATTTGGTTAGGAACAATGTTTTCCATGTGAAGGCACATGATAAATCCGGTTGGATGTACTTCCTTTTCGGCATAAAACCATCAAATTTACTTACCAAACAAAAACAATAAAACAATAAAATAATAACAATCATATAACATGATAATTAATTATTTATAATACTTAAGTGTTGGACCCTGAAGATTTGATTAGTGGGTCCAATTTTTATAACATCCCAAAAAAATAAAATTGATGACAGCAAACTCTTAATAATAATCAATCGTCGGTGCTATCTTAAATCTTGACATATAAATTATATTTGCATACACACCCCTCAATTTTCTACCCACCGCCACTTGATTTCTCACGTTTGCTTGATTATTTTGTTTCTCTTATGTCTCCAATTCCCAACTTAAATAAATATCATGTCACATGTTTTCTCTAAGGATTTCAATCTTATGTTATGCTACTACATGCCTATATAGGTTGACCAAGATCTAAATCTCCATGCTAATTAAATTACTTTAATTAAAATATATTTTAAGTTTGCATTATTAGTATCATGTACGATTGTGTTAATGTTATTATGTGTATGTTTGGTTGAACTATTGAAATTGTCGTATGAAATTTATTTAATAATTCTTAAATGGATCAACGTTGATTTGATTGGTCCAATAAAAATATACTTGTAACCGCTTGATGAGATCTCAAATATGAGCGCCGATTTTATTAGAAGATGAATTTTTTACTAGACGTCGACTCTTTCGCTATGAATTAGTTTGATGAAGTTTGAGATACCACAATTGCATAATTGCCGTAATATTAAATTAAAAATTAACTTTTTTAACAATAAAAATGTACTAAATATAACGACGGTGCTATAAAAAGTATAATAAATAGTTAACGTTTTAAAAAGGTTATAAAATTAAATTAAGTTTAACCATATATAGTTTATTAATATATTTATTCATCAATGCAATTTAAAATTAAATTAAGTTGGTTAGAGTCCAACTACAAAGGCACAAATAAAGTATTAGAGATGAATCTTGATGTTTAAGCATGAATAATTAACTTTTAGTTGGATCAAGAGACTAAACTTAGAGCTACATGCTACTAAATTAGTTGAAATTACAAGCAATTGTGTATTAATTAATTGGACTATATTAAGGTTAAGAAAACCAAGAGCATTTGACTAAAGAAACGGAACTTGGTAATGTGCTAGTGGAAGCGTTAAGCATCATGTTAGGTGATTAAACCAATGTTTTAAGAACTAAAACTGACTGACCGATTCAATCGGTTCAACCATAAACCAAAAACCGCACCAATTAAATTTTCCTCTTAAAACCAAAAACTAAAAAATATTAAGAATGAGCAATTCATTGAACCAAGTGAACCATAAAAAATAGTTCATTTTTATAAATTTAATTATTATTATAATTATAATTTTAATTATTTTTATTTTTTTAAAACGACAAAAGTTCATACTTTGAAGATTTTTTTTATTAATCCAACATTAAAATATGCTATAATAGTTGTAATGTATTTTTGTTTTTTGATAATTTTGGGAGGGAGAGCGCTTGTGGGAGGAATCGAACCCACGACCTAGCAGTTTGTTGTAATGTATTTTTGCTAATTATGTTTGAATAAGAATATCCGCAACATTGTTTCCATATTACTATATAAATTTTAAAAATCAAATTACAAATTTGTTTTTCTTTAATTTTATGGAAAAAAAAATAAACTATCACAAAATGAATATAATATTTCATTAAAAATGATAAAATAAAATTAACTACATTTTAGTATATAGGTTCAATTTTTAAAATATTTAATTAAACTAAAAGAAAGTAGTATAATTTCATAGTAAAATAAAATAAAATTTATCCAAATCCGAAGATAATTACAGATGACAATTAGTGAGTAACCACGGGTTTTATTGCTAAAAAAAGGATTTTGACTGGCTAATCATCGGAGTATATATTCAAACAAACAAAAAAACAAAAATGGTATTAAATTATTTAAAAAGAAATAACAATTGTTTTCCTAAATAGTAACCCAGATGTACGGTGATAAAACCATCATCACACACAAAGAAATTATGAACCCGAGCGCAGTGAAACAATACTCCCCTCTCATCTCTTTAGAAGGCTAAAAATCCCAATCTCAGACAAAGAGATTCAAAAGGAATCTCACATTTCACTGTTATCTCTCCTCTCTCTCACTTGCATTATCGAATGAATTGAACTGAAACGTCGTCGTTTTCACGCCAGGTTAGAGCTTACCTGCTTTTATTTAATTTTCTCTGCTCGCTAGGGTTTTTTGGATTATTTTGTTGCTGTTCTTTTTCTCTAAGGTTTGTTTTTTCACTTATTGCTCACATTTGTCGTTCTGTTTAGTTTGGCATTGTTTTCCTTTCTGTTTGTTTCTCGAGAAAATGAGTGAAAATTTGGCTTTAATTTTGTCGAATATTAATTGCATGTTTACTGCGGAAATTATGAGAGTTTCACTGAGAAATGTAAAGAAATTTCGGCATATATGAGAAAAACGTCAATTGGAAAATTTGTGAATTTTTTTTTTCATTTTACAATTAAGAGAAATTTGTTTAAATTTGTGGAAATTGTTTTAGACTTTGATTGCTATTTTATGCAATTGTTGAATTTCAATTTTAATGTGTTTTTCTTTTTCTTTTTGAACATGCATTTTCTCAGGAAACAAGCAGAAGGGTTAAGAATTATTTAATGATTATTCATCTCATAATATCAATTTAGTCAGCTGCTTGTTTGTTTGTTTAAGTCTAAGTTTTAACTGTAATGAAAACTACTGCCTATCTAATCTGAAAATGATATTTGCTTTATTTAACATACGTTTATTTATATAATATAATTATAATTAGTCTTCTAATTTGAGAGAACATTTAGGTTTTGGAGATTTTTTTTATTACTTAGTCATTAGTATAAGAAAAAACTTATGTATTAGGATAAAAGAATTTTAGATTGCACTACTAGGTCATATCTTGTTGTTCGGATTTTAGGTATATCTTTTTCCATTGATAACTCTGTATTTTAAAAGGCTTAAATGGAATTGTAATTTTTTTACTGTATGTGATGTAATATAATGTTTTTTTACCTGAGCTTGAAACATAACGTACTTGTGCGTACTATTGAGTTCTAGAACAAATTGGGTTCTTTGTTTATCAGTTATCTCTAGAAATTAGGAATTATAGTATAAAAAAAAGTATATAATAAAGAAGTGAGATAGCAGTGACTGCATTCATTTGTATATACTGTAACGGTGCTTGACTCCTCACATTTTTGAAGAGCAAAATATTTCTCTTATGTCTTTAAATAACAGTTTCTTATTATTTTTTATGTTATCTCCTTTTCGTGGTCAGGGTAATATTATGGATGATTCTTGGTTTTTCGACAAAAATTTCAACGACGTCTCTGATGATTTTTTCGACCCCATTACGTACTTTGATTTTCCGTTGGAGGATGTGGAATCAAATGAGCCGATTGAAGATTGGGATTCTCAGTTTCAAAATATCCCAACACCATCTACCTTATTTACTGATTTCAGTTCCGGTATCTGTGACCAAAACAGAAAAGACAGTTTGAAACTAAAGAAAGGTGCAATTTTGGTGAGTTTTGTACTTCTCAATTTGCTAAGTATGTTGTTCTTCACTGTATAAGTTTATATTAATTTCTGTTTAAAAATTAATGAATAACCTAGGGCATATTGCTCAAATCACTATGCTGGTATGCATTGAAGGGGCTCCTAAATAGAGTCGGCCACAGTTCATGAACCACCAGCTCCGGTTTGAAACCGGCAATTCGTGGTTCCTTTAAAATTGAACAATTTCAGTCAGTTCAATAAATTAAAATTGCTTTAATTTAATAAAATGAAAAGGAATAGTTTGAACTTAATTTCCTTACCAAAAATTAAGCTGCAACCCTAGAGTATTCAAAACCTACTTAGTTTTCTAATCTATTTTTAAAGTTTATTTTAACAAAAAAAAAGTTAATTGTTTTTTGAGGTTCTGAACCTGAACTCCTTCGTAACCCGGTCACCTCTGGTTTTCGGCCGTTTTGACCGGTGTAGTTCCTGGTTTGTACCAGCCCGTGGTCACCCCTACTCCTAAATATGATGTTCCTTTGGCTTTTAGGTGTCAAAACAAATTTTAGTATTTATTAATTTGTATCCCTTTTAGTTCCTAAAAGAGAAATATCAGTTGCTTCAACAGGAAAAGTAAAGTCTTTTTGTTTTTCTTTCTCTGTTTTCCAAAGATACACCTTTTGAATTGTGAACCAGCAATGGGACTTTGATGCATCATTAGGTTTTATAGTGATGAAATTAAGCTCAGGAATGTCAACTTTAAAGGGTTCACTGTCATAAGCATTACACATGGGAAATGCATAGATAGCTATAGCCGTACCTGACTGAAGTTTGGAAGCTTTTGGGAAATGCATGGTAACACATCATCTGAAGTCTTAGTTTCTTGCAATCTGGGCACAATTGTTTTTGGAGGTCTTCAGTAAAACTTGCTGTAAATATGTTTATCAATATATGCGATACTGTGAGCATGATCATTATTTTCTGGGTGGATAAATTTTTTGGGCTCATCATCTCAGTTGGAGAACTTGTCCCATCCATTCTAGAAAATGTGCGAGGATGTGCCTTTTGATTCAAAAACTGGAGCCTTTTGGTTAAAAAACAAGCCTTAATATGGAATTAGCTGTTAAAAGTGAACTTATTTAACATCTATATGCAGGAGTACTTGTTACTTCCTTGTGAAATTTATCTGACTTATACTGCAACCCTTGTCAATGTATTTGATTTATGTCATATTGTCAATAAAGAACTGAATCATACTTACGTAATTTTTTCTAGTTGATTGGATTCCCTATCAAGTTCCAGTGCATGCTGAATTAAATTGGCTTTAGTTTTTAGTTTTGCTTTTAAATGCAACAAAGTTTTTTTAAAAACTTTTACTATGTACTATAGACTCTTCTTCTATCAGCTATTTAGCTTAGTTGATTCTTTCTTTGATGTTCAGAGTGATGAATCTTCTCAGCCTAAACCGTGTTTGGGAGCCGCTGAAGCATCTTCCAGCAGAAAAATCCCCCTTAATTATGGCTCTTCAGAGAGCAAACATCCACACCTGTTCTGGACCACTAGCCCAGTTTCTGTCCTTGAAAGTAGCAGCAGCTCTTCCTCAGCTGAAAATCCAACAGTTTACCACCCCAATTTTGTCATCCCGGTGAAACGCCCTCGTAGCAAGTGTGCACGTCTGCGGAGGCGCACATTCCCTTTCCTCTCATTGCTGAATGATTGTCCTTCTTGGGCTGGTATTGAAGAAGAATCGGAATCTTTATTTTTTCATGAGCAACGGTTGCACCTTGCCAAGCAGAAACAGAAGAAGAGGAAGAATCTGATGACATTGTCTTGTAATTATGATGCGATGAAACCTTCATCATCACATGCTCGAAGTGACATAAGAAAATGCACACACTGTGAGGTGACTAAAACTCCACAATGGAGAGAAGGACCAATGGGGCCCAAAACACTTTGTAACGCTTGTGGAGTGAGATTTAGGTCTGGCCGTCTTTATCCAGAGTATCGTCCTGCTGCTAGTCCTACCTTTGTTCCGGCATTGCACTCTAACTCCCACAGGAAGGTGACAGAGATGAGAAAGACTACTATTATGCCCGCAATGAACACAGCGCTGCCCCAAGTTCCGGAGTATTCATTTTGATAGCTAATTTGTTTGATTCTTAATTAGGAGAGTAGCACTTGTAGCTGGGAGCCGTCTGGCTCTATATTTTCCGTTTCCAAATGTGTTAGCCGGTTGTTTTTTTTGTACATTTACTGAATAAGAACTAGGAACCTTAGATGATTAGATGATTGGCAGAAGCAGCGATGATGATGATAAGTTAAACCGAGTAAATGTCTCAGAGTGAGGCAGAGAAATGTACTGTAGAAGTTCAGGTGTAGGGTTATTGTTTTATTCCCGTTAGTGATGCCAAAAATTCATTTCTCTGCATTTTTTTTAACAGAGGTTGCTGTAAGCAGGATCGGGATCATGATCTGGTGAGGTCTTGAAATGCCGACTCTCTATTCCTCTACTTGTTTTTAGACGGCAATTTTCCTTGTCTGCCTCATCCCATAGGCGATAGCTAATATCAGTTTTGGGAACTGTTGTATAGTATGTTTGTATTCTTTAATTCCTTTGGAGATCTGAATTGAAATTATTGGTAAGTAACTTTGTTTGATATATTCACTGTTCCTCTATAGTTTTTTGGTTTCGAATCTTATTAGGACAAAAGGATCAATTCGCCACCCGGAGAAACATGTTTATTCTTGACAGTGGTTACTTTCTGTTTTGCAAGGTAAGACTAGACGATCATCAGTCTAACCTAGTTACTTACCTGCTAGTTGTTCTTTCAGATTCTGGATCTCCCTACCCTTTTCTCCAGTAATTAAATTCTTAATTTATTCAATTTGACTCATTTCAATTCTTGAGTTGTAGTATTGATTCAATAGTCTGCCTCTCAAATCAACAATTTAGGGGTTGAAATGACTGAAATTGGAGAAGTTATGGGTTTAACTGTCAGAAAATCCTAAAAATGATGTTAATGACTTAATTGGGTCTAAGAATAGAGGGGAGGACCAGAAAAAGGCAAACATTCTACTCTACTCTTTTGCCAATGCATAGTTTTGGGCAACTCTGACAAAACTGACTTGTCTGATCAAAGCACAAGTTCACTCAGTAGGTAACTCTACTGGTATTCCCTATGCTTCTTATTTTTAGTGGAAAATGATCAGTAAATACCATTTTACACATAAATCTAGAAACAAGTCCAATGGCCCTTCTTTGCTAGCAAAAGAAAAGAGTTAGGGTTTAGTTTCCTTTTTAAGTGCACCTCATGGATATTATAGGTTTATAGCTGATCTATATTATTGGTTGATTTTGGCATTTGTTCAATAATTGAGTGCCTTTTTTTATAGCACAAACAAAAAGTTGCAATCTTTCAGTCATTTTTTGATTTTCCTCTTTCATTGAATTTGTCTTTTAGACTAGATTGATAAAGTTTTCCGCATAAAACTCAGAATTTTAATAGAAAGCTAAACTTAAGAGCTCATTATGTTCCTACTAATCCAGGCTCACTATATGGATGAGAAAAGCCCAAAATCATAGCCCATTAGAAATCAAGAAAGATTTCTTTAGCTGTAATATTGTAAATTTGTAATGATTCTTTTATACATCAGAAGTGTGTTTAAAGGGATCTTTACAAAAATATCCAAAAAACGAGAATATTTGCAAAATTTAACCCCAAAACTGAAACTTAAAATTCATATCCCAGCACATTTGGAGTTTATATTTTGTACTTCTGAGTTTTTGATTATTACTCTAGATCTAGTTCCAGCATGTTTTTGAAAAAAAAAAAAAATACTTCTCAAATGATTTCAAATGGTTTCTAAAATATAGGTTTTAAAAATGCTTCTAAACAAGATCAAACGTCATGTGTAAAGAAGATGACGACTTCTTCGAATTTCTCTTGAAAATTATCAGAAAACATATCTATATTTTCGGAAACAATACTAGAATTAATTTCAAATAAAATATTAAACAATTACCACGAATGTTTTTTTTTTAAATATGTGCCAATAAAAAACTAAGATTATTTCGTAAAATAAATAGAAAGGAGAAACAAAAGATCCAGAAGAAGAGGATGCAGTGGTTGGTAGCTAAAAAATTTGTTGGCTCCGTTACTTGGAGGCATTGGCAATTTCTTCTCGTGTTATTATTCTTATTATCTTATGGATTAAAAAAAATTAAACAAGAAGAAGAATAGAAATTTTATTGAGATGTGAAGTTGTTTCTTATTGTTATAAAGAATTATTAAGAAAATAGAAGAAAAAAAGATACAAGTGTCTAACAAAAAGTGTAATGTATACAAATTTAAAAAATAATTAAAATAGAATAGAAATAAAAGAAATAGAATGAAAGAATTAAAAAATCAAGTTTCAAATTTGAAGTATATTTTACAAATAAAGTTAAAAAGGAAATATTATTAACAAATTCTCTTATTTAAAAGAGAGTATACATGATAACAAATCGAGTATGAAAGGATTTGAGTTGAGTTCGGCTTGATTTCTCGGATTTTCACTGAAATGTTTATTTTCAGCAAATGTTTTATTAGAATGCATTATGTCATTTGTTTTTATAAAAATACTATTTTTTATTTTTTTTTTCCTTACAATAGTACGCTTTTGGTAAGTTTTTGATAGATTTTAATAGATTAGTAGTAGATTTTAAAGAGAGCGTGATTTTATAAAAATAATTTAAAAAATGTAATTTTGTAAAAAATAAAAAAGCATATGTTACAGAAATAAAATAATAAAAAAGCATATATATAGCATAATTATTTCTCTTGATTCTTTGCATGCAAGCTTAAATCTGGTTCAAACCACTTTGAACCTAATTTTTACTATTTAAATCCACCAACGAGCTGCAGCTTAAATGGTATAAGTGCTGGACAGTAAACTGTTAAGGTTGTAGGTTCATTTTCTTCCACAAACGCTCTCCCCTCCCCAATTATAAAAAAAAATACTATTTAAATCCCGTCCATAAATTGGTTTTGTGCGGGTTCTTGTTGTAATATGTATAACTTTAATTGAAATAAAATATAAAATTTGTATATGGACTTGTGTTGAGCTTAAGGGGGAAAAGTAAGTATTCATCCTAAGCAGGTCAGACTTGTGAAGGTCAGATGAACACCTGACGCAGTGAACAACTCTAAAACAATGTACTACTTCCTCCGGTCCATAATATTTGTCGCATTTGAGAAATTTCTTTGGTCCATAATATTTATCATGTTATAATATCAAGAGAGCATTAATTGCTATTTTTTCATGTTTGCCCTCCATTAATTTATTGAAAAAATACAATAAACAAATAAAAATGGTAGTCATAAATATAAACAAGTTTCAATGTAGGGTTAACTTAGTAAAAATGTTTACCAATTAAGAAATATTAATTGTTTTCTTAATTCTTGTGCCAGAGCCAAATGCGACAAATATTATGAACCGGAGGGAGTATATTATTTTACATCATCGATCCTAAAATTGATTAAAATTTCTATGTAAATAGATGAATGTAGCCGTGAAAAGTTCAACCTATGTAAGTGTAACTCCATAAATTCTTATAAAATGAGAGTATTAGTCTTAGCAATTTATTTTTAAAGATTTATTTCACTCTTCTACTTGATATGAATGATTATAAACGTTTAAATTGGATCATTTTACCAAAACTTTCTAAAGATGACCCACCAATTATCTATTAAGAAACAAGAATACTTTTTGGAAAATTTAGAGTAAGATAATTCAACTTCGCGAAGATAAGGGTTTATTTATTCAAAATTATCAACTTGGACATTTTTAATATTTTGAGACAAATTGAAGGATGAAATGAAATTTGTTAAATATGTTTTACAAGAACATTGCAACTTGTATTGTGTGCTATTAATCTTTGTGTACAAAAGCTAACACTATACCTATGTTATGTATGCACATGCAAAGTACGAATACCTTTTTTACCCTAAACTCAGTTTAGAGACCACTCTACAAAAAAAGTCTCCAATTTGATGAGTTGTACTTTTGCCTTATTTTTCAGTTTCTCCTTCCATGCATAAGTGATAAGTGTGTGTACTTTACTTACCACAAAAATCTTCCTTTTCTTAGCTCTACCAAAGTTTGAATTGACATCAATTTTTGTACTTTGGTTCTTTCACATTCAATTTCAAAACTATGAAATAATCTTTTCTTTTGCCTCTCTTCTTAATTTATACCTTGTTAATTTGCTTTCTATTTCCAATTTCACCCGTCTTCATTATTATGTAAATTAATCAATGAAGTTGTCGTGTATTTAAAATTCAATTTCAATTATTACTAGAAAAAAACGATTACCGACATATATAAATTTTCTACTGTTTTAGCGATAAAATAGCACATACTTAAACTCTAACTATTTGTGACAGATTTCATTGGCAAATAAGGCGCTGTATTACTGCCAAAAGATTTCCACGGATTTGATTGGTAAAGGTGGTGTGCTTGAAACATCAAACACGGAAGGTTGTAATTACCGAGCATAAATTAAAATCCATCGTAATTCACCTGCGGAAATTAGTTTTGGGTCGCAATTGGCCATTTTCCCGATGAAAATACGCCGTGAATCCGGTTTTTCTAGTAGTGAACTGAAAGTTCCTTAAAATATATTGAAATCTTAAAAATATTCCTTTATTTGGCCAAAAAGAAAGTCAAGACACCGAATTTTTAAGGAATAATTATAAAAATGGTGTTTGAATTCTCTTTTATTTGTCAATTCAGTGTCTTGACTTTCTTTTTGGCCAAATTTGTTATTGAAATTTAATTGAGCCTCGCAAAAATATTGACCATGCAAAATCGTATTCCAAAGTGGCTTAATTGGCTTTCTATGTGTACAATATTGAGTTAATAAAGATCAAATTGAGTTTAATTTCATAAAATCGACATTCAAAATGTGGCATTTTAAAATTTAATAAAATAACTAATGCACCTTTTAGGCTAAATCGGTTAGAGCGCTATATTGAACGTAATTTTTAAAGTTAATTTATTGAAAACATAGTGTAAGGGCTTAATTTGTAAGTTTAAAAAGTTTCAAACACCACTAGTATATACTTTTTCCATTGGATGCAATTATGTAAATTCAGAATTGTATGCTTGGATTAATAAAAAGATAGGGAAAAAATCAAAGGTAATTATCCAAAAGGAATCCACAATATTTGAAGATATTATTATAGTTCACCTGCCAAACTCACAACTAACATTTGGCACCCACCATTTTTCACTGCTTTCATATGATCTTTTTGGTAAAATATCCCTTTCTACTCCTTCGATTTTGTAACAAATCATATGTTTTTCCATCACCCGAAAATGTCATCATTTTAATATTCAAACAAACTTAATCTTTATTGTATTTTTTGAAGTGAATAGCATATATTGAATAAAATCGCAAGACTTTGAGAAGAAAAAAAATCTCAAGGATAAAAAGGGGATAAATACGAAAAAAAACAGAAACATAAAAAGAGAAAAAGAAATGAAATAACAAAACAAAGGAGGAAAAATAAAAACGAAAGTATAGTGAGAGAGGGGCAGTGGCCTCGGGCCTCAGCTGCACTACCTCTAGGGATGGCAATGGGGCGGAGTGGGGACGGGGAAGCCATCCCCATCCCCATCCCCGCGTCTATGCGGAATCTCCATCCCCGTCCCCATTTAATTAATGGGAATAAAATCATCCCCGTCCCCATTTCCATAGATTCACCGTCCCCATTTCCATAGATTCACCGTCCCTATGGGAATCCTCGTTCCCTGTACAATTAAATATAATTTATAAATAGTTTTATTATTTTCATAAGATATTTTAAAAAAATTAATTATAGAAAATACTATTATCTTTTATAATATTAATTATTTATAACTACATAGAAACTAATAAAAAAATTAAGTTAAATTATTTAAAATTATGAATAACATACTAAAACTTATAATATAATATAAATCGGGTCCTCATGGGGACGGGGATGGGGATCTCCATGGGGTGGGGACTATACTCCCCGTCCCCTCCCCATCTTCGTGGTTGGGGAATGATTTTTTCCCATCCCCGTACCCATGGAGGTAATTGGTGGGGATTTCCCGCCTCATTAGGGGCGGGTCCCCACGAGGAACGGGAAATCCCCTCCTTATTGCCATCCCTAACTACCTCTATCTTCGTCCATGGCTATAAATATAAATATATTTAATTTGAAATGTGGTACAATAGCTTTGAAGATTCTGACTACATATAATTATTTGAAATACAACCATAAAATGAACATGTTACCGTTCAATGTAAACCTAACGTGTTCCATGAAAAATAAAGGAATTGATCTTATTTATAAAAGCTCAAATTTTATTCCATAAAAATTAATTTATTCATTTGATATGTAATTTTCTATAGATATAAACTTAAACTTAGCTATATCTAACAAAATTATATATCCTAAATTGGTTTTGATATGAAATCAATGTCATTTAATTAGATTTAATTAATACCCATTGGTTCAATAATTTTCATTAATATTATTATTTCATAACGTGTTTATAATAGATTTGTTTAATACGAAAATAATAGTAATAATGTGAGGATGAGGCGGAACAAGGCCACTTTGGCATGTCTGTCTCTGTGGAGCCAATCTCCATTATTACTGTTTAAAAATGCCAGATACACAAACATGCCACGTGGTCCTCTATCTGAACTGAGTCAAATCGGGGATTTGACGTGTGAGTCAACTCATCCGAGTCACACCATTTCTTCTTACAGGACAAAACGACAGAGATTCCTTCACTCTGTCAGTCCGGGTCCCACTTTCCTTTGTAACGTCTGATCCCATCATCATCACATTAAAAGTAAAAATCAAACCCATTACGATTCCACCACGTGTCATAATAGCTTTGTAAGATCAGACCCCACCACGAGTCAACTGTATTAAATTACTAACCTCAAGCTGCTGGCTTGTCTCTAGTTGTAACTTAACAACGTTAAGTAACCTTCACCCATAGCGTATTTTAGCATGATTAAGATAAAATGCGCCTATTGCAGTTTTGTATCAGTTGGATTGTCGTTTTGTACACAAGAAACATAAAATAGAAAAATTATTGCACACAACCGTTGCGCCATGTCATTCGTGCAACAAACCAATTATGCGTTAGCCATGTGGAAAATTGAATGATAAAAAAAATAAATAATAATTAAAAGATTCCATATCGCAAATGCTCATTGGCTTGATGTAAAAATGTCGTGGCGCAACGGTTGCATGGGATAAACACTCCATAAAATAAGGAGGTGGAACCCACAAAAGAGATTAGGTTATGATTAAAAGAGAATAATTTTTTTTCTTTATGTTTTGATAAAGAGAAGGTAAAAGAAGAATAAACAGAGGGTAAATCTGTTTGCTTTTCAAAGTAGAGGGGTTAAAAAGTAAAAAAGCATGTGGTGATAGATTGATGAGTTTGAGTTGATTGTTCTATAAGAACTAGACAAAGATAATGTACTTCTCTTTTAACTTATGTTGGTACACTTTTTTTTTTTTTTTAAATAGGTTCTATTAGGTTATGCAATTTGGGTTGGCTGGCTACTTGGCTAAGAAAATTACACCAATCTACTTTATTCCCCTATAGTAGATAGCAATCTTACAACATAATTGGTTGTTAATTGGGTTGTACAATGGTCGGTTCGATGTAAATTATTTTGAAAATTAAATCAAAAATTAATACATATTCAAACAAAACAAAGTATAATTGAAATTAGACCAAATTGAACCATTGATCGGTTTGATTTGGTTTGAAATTGATCAAATAAAAATATTTTACATATCCAAACCAAACGAAAGTATAATTAAAATTGAACCAATTCGAACTATTTGATTGGTTTGAATCAATCGAAATCGATCAAATAAGAAAAGACTAAATATCACCAAATCGAAGTATAATCAAAATTGAACCAGATCGTTCTATTTGATCGGGTTTGGTTAAAAAAGTTGTTTTCTTAATTATTTGAGAATATTTATTTGTTTTAGTAAATTACAAATCAATTTCATCTATTTGATAAATGTTTTTAGTTGTAATTATTTATTTTATGAAAATGACTTTATTTTTCAACATACATTCTTGGGGTAGGAGTCAAGGAATGTAACGCTATGTAGGGAAAATATTTCTGGTTCTCAAAATGAGAAATTGATTGGTACATCAATTTTGAAAAATTAGTTGGTAAATTTTGGGATTATCACCCAATTTGTGTATACTTTTGGTTAATTAGGATCCATTAAGAAGATGTATAAGAGAATGGCCCATCTATTTTAGCTAAGGCTAATGATTTTGGTTGTAAGAGTAAAACTTTTTAATTGGATCTAATACATTATGCTTATTTATTTAAGATATTAGCCCACAATTATTATGGTCCAACTAAATTCCATTATTTGTGGTTGGTAGTCATTTCTGTTATTAATAATAGCCTCTTCTCTCTAGTTTATTCTCTACAAAGAAAAATCATACTATATATTATAATTTTTCATAACATCAAATATAGGTTCAAGTTTGAGATTTCAATATTTTTTTATAAAATGAGAATAGCAATTAAATTCTTCTGATTTGAGATATTAAATTTGTTTTTAATTTGATTTCCTAGTGCATATTTTGGTAATCTAAATTTGGAGCATTCATATGAATTAGTATTCAGCAAGTTATTTTTTCCCCTTATATCTAGCATTTGTCTATGGTTATAAGAAGGACATTCCCTTCCCAAAACATGATTGGCATCAAAATATTGTTTTTATTCAATTGATATCATAATCTTTTCAACATTACTCAGTTTACTTAAATTTTTCATGCCATTTTATTAGTGACTTGTTGAATAATTAGGTTAATTTTTGTTCATTCATTCTATAAATACCTTCCCCATCAAGAAACTTAAATACAAATTGTAATTTTCTTTTCAAAGTCGTTTAATCAAAATTCATAAGAAGATAATCCTGTCATAGTGACTAATTGTCTCTATTATATTTAAGGAAATAAAAAAATAGATGTTAATAATAAGAACAACTTTTTTTGATGAATAATAATAATAAAAAAGATATAGTTTTGCAATAATAATAAGAACAACTTAGTATAAATAACTGGTAAGTTTGCTAAAAACTTATAAAAATACTAGTATTTTAGATGGTCTATAACTAATATATATTAGAAAAGATATAGTTTTGCAATATATTTATCAAAATTTGGAAAAGATATAAACAAAAAGTTAAATTAAATAAAAAAGATATATAAAAGATGAAGCTATATTATACCTATGCTGATATTTACTTAGAGCTATATATTTAAAAATTAAATGACTCTAAGTCCTTTGTAAGTCAAGGACTTAAACTTTGGGGTAGACAATTACAACTAGATAAATATTCATGATATTTTAAGGGACCATGCTATAATAATTTACAAGGGTTTAATAGTGCTCAAATTCAACTTTTTTCGATCTTCCGCCATTCTATTTAAAACTTTTAAAGTTTGTAAATTTTTATTTCCACGTAATAATTTTATTATAATTCTATCCAGGTTGTTACCAATCAATTTAATTGTCCCAATTTTCTATTGAAGTTTATACTAACTCTTAATTAGCAAAATTTATTTTTCAAAATTGCAAATTTAACTCCTAATTAAAAATAAAATATCAAAAATAACATTAAAATTTAATTATGAATTCTCTATCTTTCAGTAATTGAAGTAGAAAAAACAAATTTGAAACTAAAAAAATGGATATTATAGTGAAATGATTGACACTGTTAAATTGATTAAAACAGTTTGAATATAGAATTGTGATATAGCTATAAAATTGAGCGTTTAAAACATTTGATTAAATTTATAAAAATTAAATAAATTTAGCTTTATGTCCCCATCTAACCATTTATAAATGTTAGAATTTAATAATTTCCTCTCAATTTATTCATTATGTATTTGATAGACAAATAAATTTAGAGAAAGTTAAATAAAAATATAACTATTTTAATATTTTAGGGATAAAATAATTTGTCGAGGACTATTATTATAAAATATATAATATTTTTGAATAATTGTCCTTGACAAATTATTATATCCCTAATAATATATATATATATATATATATTAAAAAACAACCCCACATACTTACCCTAGCAAACATCCTTAAGCATGTGGTTGGTTTGCTTGGGCAAGGGACGGCAATGAAGAACTGTGGCTTCATAGTTCTCAGTAATAATAAACATGAAGATAATAAGATAAGAACCTACCTGAAATTACTATCTATCTATAAACATATACTAGTTACTATTTTATCTTTTTGATATAGGTACGCGACATTCAATGGATGTTCGAAGTTATTGTTCCGACTAATTCATACGAGGCGCGTAGGACTCATTAAAACGATGATTTTTTTCATAAAACTTTTAAAATTATTCCGATACTTCGAATTAAAAAGAAAAAACTTTTACCACTTCACCTTTAAAATATTAAAATTAATAATTTGGTACGTAGAAAAGAATTGAAAATACAAGTCACATCCTTTAATTAAGTTGATGATGTAATGTTTGTGTCGGTATGAATGTGGATTCTTCACCAACCATTTTCTGTATATATCGTTTGTTTACCACATTTTCTTTTTGGTTTTGCTTTCTCTCTCTAGATTCTCTCTCTAGAGATGTATAAGAAGAAAAAGTCTTAACTAATTGTCTTGATGTTGTATGTCTCTACTCATGTTTTTACTCTACCCCATGCTCTCTACAATTCATTGGTTCTTGATGCACCATTCAAATGGAACATTTATGTACAATTAAAACATGAGTCATTTGATCGGTGTTCTCAAGAATTTATAAAATTTTGAGTTCAACGCGTCCATATTTATAGATTTAGATAATAATTTAAGAAAATGAGCTATTTTAAAATTAAACCAATCAAAGTTACTAAAAGCATAGTACGGTAGTCAATTTATTAGATCTCAAAATTCGGTAACCAAACTGTGAAAATAAAAAGATACAATTATTTTCAAAATTAATTACTCGACAACTCTATTGACACAGAGAAAATATTTCCAATTATATAGACCATATAAATATAACATATCTTTAATCAATAAAAAATAGATAAAAGAATTTTATTTATATAAAATCAAAATAATTAATAAAAATATTTTAAACACTTATTTTGAGTCTTTGACAGTTCAATTTGCCAATTTATAAATTTAAATAAATAAATACAAACAATACATTAAAAGATGAAGGATTTAATTGATAAAAAATATTAAATTATTTTTATGTTAAATTATTCCAAAATTGAATAAAAGTTTATAAACTTTTAAAATTATGAATCCACTTCCACAATCTTTTTGTCCCAAAACTCTTGTCCACTTTTTGTAAACAATAATTTATAAAATGAATCTTTTTATATTATCACTATTTAAAACTCACTCATCAATGATTATCGATCATTAAATAAGGGTGATATTAAAGAATGTTGATCTAAATTTATAAATATCAATAATATTTATTTTGTTTTCTTAAACTGTGTGAATAAATGAAAGTGGATAATTCTATTAGAACGGAGGGAATACAAATAATAAATTAAAAAATAAAGGATCAAATTGATTAAAATTAAATATCTTTTGTTCTCTAATTTATGTTAATTTATTGGGTTAATTTCATAAAAATTCACAAACTTTACACGTTTTCTCATTTTAATCATGTAGTTTAAATGTTTTTATTTTCATGTCTGAACTACCATTTTTTCTCAAATTCATCCACGGTGCTGAGGTGTCACAGCTCCATTAGTGTAATTCGCTGAGGTGGAGGTCATTTTTACACCAATGAATGAGTGCCAACTCAGCACCGTGCATGAATTTGAGAAAAAATGGTAGTTCGTGCATGAAAATGAGAAAATTTAAACTGTGTGATTAAAATAAGAAAACGTGTAAAGTTCGTGAATTTTTTTGACATTAACCCTAAATTATTTCAAAATTGAATAAAAAAATTAAAATTTAAAATTATATATCTCATATATATATATTATCAAAATTATTTTTACTATTATAACAAAATTAATAAAAAAATTCTTTAATTTGAACTAATTTACCATAAAAATAACTTAAGATATTGAATTGTATCTTATTTTCAATGTTTAGACTCTTCAATTTTTTATTTGTTTTTTTAATGTAATTATTACGACTTTCAAAATTGATGGACAAGACTATAGAAATTACTTCTAAAGATATTTTTATTAATTTGGCCAATATTCTAGATTTATAACTTTTTCTTGCTAAAAGATAAAATAATTTAATATACTCTCATATGTAATATATTAATTGGTATTTTTTTATTTTGTATGAATTTATAAAAATCTCTCCATGACTCTATTCATTTATTTAGATAAAAAAATTAGGGATAAAAATCATATACACCCTAATATTTGGGCTCAATATCATTTATACCACATGGTTCAAAAAGGTGCCTATATGTTTTTAAAGTTTTTGAATGAGCTCATTTAGGCCACTAATATTTCCCAAATAGGGTCATATTTGCCCTTTACTGTGTTGAGTGTAAGGATTTAAATGAGCCTATTTAAAAACATTAGGAGCAATACATACATCTTTTAAAATTATAAAGATATAGATGATCCCGAGATCAAACGTTGGGGGTATTATATGACTCTTTTCCAAAAAGTTTATCACAAGAGGATGATTATTTTTATTGTATATTTCACATGCCGTACAAAAAAAAATCCATGTGTGGTTTTGTTTTTAGCATTCAAAATGAATTATTATATTCTTAGTTAAATTTTAAAAGTCGATTATTTTATTTTTAATTGGATGTTATATTTGAGATCTTTTGTTTTTATTTTCGTAATAGTACCCGTTAAAATTATTCTTTTACAACTTACTAATTTTGGAAATAAATTATTAATACTTTAAACATTATTTTAACGACAATTATTAATAGGATAAATAAAGATGTATAAAGTGAGTAATACTTGGTAATGATTTTATAAAACATGAGATTACAAAAAAAAAAAAGATGACTAGGGATAAGATTAGACCATGTATATAACTAATAAGAGCTCAGTCAGCAGAATTTACCCTATCACTATATGTATTACTATATGTAAAAGTAGTTTTCAATTTAAGTCTTGAGTGGATTAGATAGAAATATATATTATAGTTGTCTCAAAGTAAAGACAAAAGGAACTCATAATCTTTAAAAGAACATAGAAAAAGAATTCTATCAAGATTCACAAATTAGGAATAATTTACTTAGAATGGAAGGTAGATTACAAGGTTTGATATTAGTGAAATAAAAGAGACTTAGCCAAATCAAAATGTTTTTTTATTTTCTCAAATAGTATATAGTCTTTGTCTATGTTTGTTTATTAGGTTTATATTTGGAAAGATACTTTGCATGTTTTCTTCTATATTGGTTTTCTTTTTCTTCTTTCTAAATTTATTTTTTCTTTACTTTTAAATAAATTATTTAAAAAACTAAGTATAGAAGAAAACCTAACCAATTAAACTATGAAACTTCTTATCTTTATTGCCAATATATATCATTATTAGATGACTAGTTATATGAAATTGCAATAGAAAAAGGACTCAACATCATATTCAACTTTCTAATGAATCACTTGGTATTTTGTACAATTTAAGTAAGAGGGTGATGTGTGACCACATTGTCATTAAATCAAACAACATGAGAAAATAGAGATAGACATTTCATCATAACAATGTTAGGACACTTGATGCTTGTGAAGTGTTATCTATCTCTTTCAAAATGATGCTTTTATTGTTACCATCCATCATTAGTATTCTTCCTTATATGCTCAAAATTGAATTAATATAAATACATTGAAACCTAATTTAATTAAAAGAAATACTTTATTTTTATGTAATGCCTAATTTTATATAAATCAAACTAGTTAAAATAGAACTAAATTTAAAATATTTTTTAATTATAAATAGAACAAAAATCAAATGTGAAACATTCATATTAAATTACAAATATTATTAGGGTATAATTGAGTTGGGGTATTCACAAGTTACTCAAAACCAACTAAAAGGTTAAAATTAACTTAATTTTTTTTATTTCAAGCTCGATTTATTCGAGTTTAATCTCCACTCAAGTTTGAATATCAGATAAAGAGATTTGTTTAGGCGTAAGAGCCAAACCAATTTTCTTACACATGGCTTTTTATACTTTTAAATTTAGGTAAATATAGCCGTTGAATATTCATGGACTTTTAGTAGATGTAAAAAATATAAAATAATATATATTTTATTTTAATTTTATAAAAGTGGGCAAAATAAATTCTAAGGCCGGTAAAAGTATGTTATTAGGTTTTATTCTACCAGTAAAGTGAACAGTCGCTTTCATATGCTCTATGTAAATCTACTCATAGGTGTTCCTCTTAATTTTTCGAACTTGATATCTAATGTATAAAATATTTTAAATATATCACATATGATAATTTTTTAAATTGTAATTTCTCTTTCTTAGCAAACTTGAGCTTATTCAAGTGGAGATAGAATGGTTTGAATGTCGTTCGTGTTCAAGCTTAAAATTAAAAGTTTAAATTTATTCGAGTTTAATACATTTGACCTCGAGTTTGAACTTTACATCACTCGGATTTGGTTCGACTTGTTTATACCGTAATGGCTATTAATACTAAGTTATATATAGGAAAATTACATAAATATAGTTAAGACATGCATATAATTATAAGGCTAAATTTATTTTAAGTTCCTTAAACTTTTATTTTTTGGTTCATCTCTTGTTGCTTTGTCTGGTTCAATAATACCGTCTACCCTAGTGAGTTTTACGAGCCCACTGGAGTCCTTCAATTTTTATTTGGCTTTCTCAAATTTTTAAACTTTTATATTTTGATTCATCAGGTCCCTCAACTTCTATTTGATTTTTTCAGGTCCTTAAACTTTTGTTTTTTGGTTCATTAGGTCCTTAAACGAAGATTCATTTAAGGACCCAATGAACCAAAAAATAAATAATTAGGGACTTGAAAAAGGCAAATAAAAATTGAAGGACCTGATGAACCAGAAAATGAAAGTTTAAAGACCCGAAAAAGTCAAATAAAAAAATTAAAAGACCTAATAAACCAAAAATGTATAGTTTAGGGACCTCAAAATAGGTTTAGCCAAATTAAAGTAAGGGGAAAGACTCTTTTTGCCTCATCCGGAAACACGTAGTGCTATTCTTTGCATGAATTGGCCGTCTTGATAGTAGTTAGTAGCTAATGCACCAAAGTTGATTTTTCACTTCCTCAATAATTATACATAAATGATCTAACAAAAACATAAAGAGTGTACACATGCTTTTCAAAATCTTAAGAAATTAGTTATGTTAGGTGATAAGGTATATAATATTTAAATATAATAACAGTTTTCATGATTTTGGTAATCAAATTACATTGTTTCATTTGATCAAAAGTAAGAATAACAATGTAAAATCCTATCAGGTAATTAAATAAATAGAACAATGTTTGATATTCATTTTTTTTATATCGTTTTATGTGTTTTAGTTTATGAATTGTTTATTTATTTACAATGCGACCAACCACATGAATCCAACATGATAATTTCTCATTCTTATTTGAATTATACCATATAGCCAAATATACAATATTCTTATAGCATGTTTGGTCGAATGAAACAGAATAAAATGTTGATAACTTTACTGGATAATAAACAAAGGTTTACTTTGTCATTTGAATTGGACATAAGCAGGGACGAAGCTAAAAATTATGTAAAAAGAGAACAAATTTTATAATTTAGTATGAAACAAATAAGTATGTGATTTAAATTTATTAATACTACTAATTAATATAATTTTTTGTTTGAAAAGGTGGTCAATTGACCACCTATTCATCAAGGTGGCTTCGCCACTAGACATAAAAGATCAAATAATTTTAAATTCATGATTTTAGATAAAAAGATATTTTTAATATTGTTTTGTTTATCCTCTTAGCTGAGTTGGCATAAAATTATTGAAATGTGACGTATAAATTGGAGTCGAGGTGGCAAAGAATTATTGAAGCATGATATACAAATTGAAATTGAAGGTATAAAACGAGACAAAATGTCCATTCTTTAAGGATGTTTTTATTTAAAGTCACAAATTTGATCTTTTTAATTATACCCAATTTAAGAGATATAAGAAAATTTGTTGCATATTTGTTCATGGCACAATATAATAATGGAGGATGATACTCTTCAAGTCTCGCAAGTTATTAATTCCAGCACGGTAACGGATTATAGAATCTGAAAAAATTGTCAAGACATACGGCGTTTCCGGATTCAGTTTATACATTATTCTATTCAACATATCAAACATAGATTTAGTAATTTAGCGCAATGATTTGCCCTTTTCTGTTAAGTCTTTGTTTTTGCAGAAACAATAAGTCCTCTTTAATTTTACATCTATCTAAATTATTTTTGAAAGAAAAATATAATTTGTTTGAACATATATTTTCTTTATACACTATAAGTTTAAAGTGTGTTGCTGCTAATATCCCAAACACATAAAGTGAATTTTTTTGACAGGTTTTGAATTATTTTTTAAGATTAACTGTTCTAGTGAATTTTTTTTACCGTTGTACCGTCTTTCAAATCTCCTACTACATGTCAGCACTACGTACAGAATCCCGACAAAAACATAGCAAATAAACTCACGCTCTACGTAGAGAGTGTAAGAACCTAACTAAGTCATCAAAAACCTGGACCGGTCCGGCAATTTAATGGGCCCCTTTTAACTAAATACTTACTTTATTTTTTATATCCGACAAATTTTTATGTTAACTTTAACTATGGTTAAACTTTTGTGTTTCGTTGTCCACTTTTACACTTTATGCGGTTCTAATTTCATGTATCGCGATATTTTCATTCCAAAATATCATCGCACGAGGTAATGAGCAAATTGTTATTAAAGTACTTTAAATATTTTATTGTTAAGAGGAAGGTACGGCTACAAATAAAAAAATTTACAAATATAATATTATTAATATTATGCATTATTTTCAAAAAATAAAAATATGGCTTTGTAGTAGTATATAAATAGTAAGAATAATAAGAATAAAATACTTTACATATTTTTTTCTCTAGACAAAAATGCTTTTAAACATAAGTTACAACTTTATAGGTAAATCATTTTTATTTGATTTCTTACTTAGAAAAATAACTAGAAATGTAAGAAACACAAGATTATAATTTTTTTATAAGATGTTATATTTATTTTAGACACTAATAAGATTTCATTTTTAAAACATAAAATTACTAAAAAAAGTGAAGAAAAAAAACAAAAACGAAAAACTTTAATTTATAACAAGTTTTTTAAAATTGACTTTACCTTCTGGTTAGATAAATTTAATCAAAATTTAATATTTATTTTAATTCAAAGACTAAATAATTTTTTTAAAAAAAATTATAAGATTGAAATATAACTGATTTTTGATTTAAAAAATATACTGAAATAAATTATTAAAAATTACTATAATAAAAAGTACATAACCACCCTCCAGCTCCCTTTGCTCTGTTATGGATAATGCATTACTTTTAATTTTACCTTTACAAACACAGCCTAAGAAAAAGGTAATAAATTTAAGTGGCAATAAATTCCCCAGTTCAATAAATTAACACTCTTATGTTTTTTAATATGTCCATTCTAGATTTTCTTTATTTTGGGCTCTGTCTAGAGAGAGAAACTTAAACTTAAAAGTAGAGAGAGAGAGTCAGAGAGTTGGA
Source organism: Mercurialis annua (assembly GCF_937616625.2). Classification (NCBI taxonomy): domain Eukaryota; kingdom Viridiplantae; phylum Streptophyta; class Magnoliopsida; order Malpighiales; family Euphorbiaceae; genus Mercurialis; species Mercurialis annua. Next base: position 64,945,938 of record NC_065570.1, read on the forward strand.
GTTTGTGAGAGAGATCTGATAAATAAAAACAAAAGGAAAAAAGATTTAATTAAAGTGAGAAATGGGTAGTTTTTGTTTTGGAGTTTAGTGAGTTGGGTTATGGCTTAAATGGTCACTGACTCACTGATTCAATTTCAACAAGCTCATCCCATATTTATATATAACTTAAACTCTGTTCTTCTGCTTCTCTTTATGCTTATGCTTAAGTGAAAAAAATTAATAATGTTTGATTAGTGTCTCTCTCTGCATGGAAATATATATATACTTACTTACTTACTGTCTCACGTTCTTCAAAAATTCTGCCTTCTTTTAATTCAACTATGAGTTTTTAGAGGCTTTTCTAGAGAGAGATTGGGAAATTTTCATCAGTGTAATTGGAGATATTTTCAATGTTTTTTTGAGTAAATTAATTTTCAATCTTTGATCTATAAAAAGTCTGTCTACAGTTTGATTTTTAGTTAGAAAAAAAGCAGATTTTTTCCTTGCTCAGTGTTTGTTTCACTTAAGAACAGCAGCAAAAGCAAAAGGTAAACATTTAAATTCAATCTCATCTCTTTAATTTAATTAATGAACTCTGCCTTTCAAATTTTGAGTCTTTTAAAGTTTCGAACTTTAAATTTTGGTTTTTGGTTTTCATTTCACATTTTGAAGGAACCCAGTTGGCCACCGCAACAACCACCGTGTCAGCCGCCGGAAAAAGCTATGAAAGAGGCGGAGAAAAGCTTGGATCCACAGCTATGGCATGCCTGTGCCGGGAGTATGGTTCAGATCCCTTCAATTAACTCAAAAGTTTTTTACTTTCCTCAAGGCCATGCTGAGCATTCTCAATCCCTTGTTGATTTCCCTTCAAGAGTCCCTTCTCTAATTCTCTGCCGGGTCGCCGGAGTTAAGTACCTCGCCGATTCAGAATCCGATGAGGTTTATGCTAAAATTAGTCTTTTTCCGTTACCAAGTAACACTCTTGATTTTGGTGATGAAATTGGTTTGTCTGATAATGGTAATACTATTCATAGTGTTAATGGTAGTAATACTACAGAAAAGCCTAGTTCTTTTGCTAAGACATTAACTCAGTCTGATGCTAATAACGGCGGTGGTTTTTCTGTGCCGAGATATTGTGCTGAGACTATTTTTCCTCGGTTGGATTACTCGGCCGATCCGCCTGTTCAGACGGTTGTTGCTAAGGATGTTCATGGTGAGATTTGGAAGTTTAGGCATATTTATAGAGGAACACCAAGAAGGCATTTGTTAACTACTGGTTGGAGTACTTTTGTTAACCAGAAAAAGTTGGTTGCTGGTGATTCAATTGTGTTTTTAAGAGCTGAAAGTGGCGATCTTTGTGTCGGAATTCGCCGTGCTAAGCGGGGAATTGGCGGCGGAAATGGGCCGGAGTCTTCGCCTCCGTGTGGATGGACGACAAATTCTAGCTGTGTTAACAACCCTTATGGTGGTGGATTCTCACTTTTCTTGAAAGAAGATGAGAATAAAGGGTTATTGAGAAATGGAGGAGGAGGAGGAGGAGGATTAAGAGGGAAAGGACGAGTCCGGGCCGAAGAAGTTATCGAAGCCGTGGGGCTTGCTGCCAGTGGACAGCCCTTCGAAATTATTTACTATCCGCGAGCAAGCACACCGGAGTTTTGTGTTAAGGCTTCTTCGGTTAGGGCTTCTACGAGGATCCAGTGGTGCTCAGGGATGCGGTTTAAGATGGCCTTCGAGACAGAGGATTCATCGAGAATTAGTTGGTTCATGGGTACCATTGGTTCTGTTCAAGTTGCGGATCCAATTCGATGGCCTAATTCTCCGTGGCGCCTTCTTCAGGTTCTGCACTTATATCAATCGATGATTATCGTAGCTTCCGTTGCTCAATTAGTAGTTCTTTAGTATATTTATGGTTGTGTTTTTGTTTATTACAAAAAATTAAATGGATTTTAGTGTGTATGATGATAGGTCCCATAAGTACTAAATTCTTCAAGGATTAAAATTTGGATGCTATACTATTTATAGATTCCTCATCTACCATTTTAACTGTCAACATTTGTTCTGTTTCACTTAATTTGCTTTATTTTTTTAATTATTATGAATAGTTATTGAATCTTATGTCAGTGATAAGCTGCAACTGCCAACCTCTTTTTTGATGCCTGAAACACCAACTCTTTAATTGGATTTAAATGGGTTTCTGGTATTATCTTTTGAATCACATTTAGTATTCTTAATTGAAGTTTCTGATTGGTTCAATTGAAACATATAAAATTCATGGTTAGTGTACCTGCTCATTTAATTTTATGTTATTATTATACCTTATTTATAGATGAGGTCCACTTCATTTTGTCCTTGAGTTTTTCATTTAGGATTTCCCTGAATATTTTGATTTACTTGATTTGTACTGCGATTTTTATCCTCTTATATTGTAGTACATTTTGAATTGTAAACTTTGTCCTTTGATTTAATAAGCTCCGTACCCGATATATTTAATAAATGATGTACAAATTATGGTGTTCATTATGTATGTTTCCAGAAATGCATGATCTGTATGTTTGAGCATATAAATTGGTTGGAGAACATTCTTTAAATTGATGCACTAATAAAGATATTTATTTAATTCTGCATAATCTGATTTTAGCTGGTTGATGTCTATTGTTGCTATTTCTTTAATGATTCAACTACTCTAGGATTATCAAAGGGGCGTTCCATTTCGTGAATTTTACTGTGGTGATTTTTTTCTGTTGTTCCTGAGTTTGAAGCTTTTAATTCTTGAATTGTTTGCTGCATTTGAGAATTTGCTTTAAAATCTCCCTGTTTCTTTTTTCTCTCGGTCTTTACTCATGTCTGTAAATTTGTATTGCAGGTGACGTGGGATGAACCGGATTTGCTGCAAAATGTAAAACGCGTAAGTCCGTGGCTGGTTGAATTGGTCTCGAATATGCCAGTCATTCACCTCTCACCCTTTTCACCTCCGAGAAAGAAGTTGCGACTCCCGCCACATTTAGACTTCCCCCTCGATGGGCAATTTCAGTTGCCTCCGTTTTCAGGCAACCCCCTCGGGCCTAGCAGCCCCATGTGTTGTCTTTCCGATAACACTCCTGCAGGCATACAGGGAGCCAGGCATGCTCAATTTGGAATATCTTTATCAGATCTCCAGCTTAACAACAAACTACAGTCAGGGCTATTTTTGTCCAGTCTTCAGCGGTTAAATTCGCATTCTCGAATTTCCGACAGTTATATCAAAAGCCACACGAACAGCACTGAGAACATATCCTGTTTGCTGACAATTGGGAACTCGAATACAAATTCCGAGAAATCTGATAACGTAAAGAGGCACCAATTTGTACTCTTTGGTCAGCCAATACTCACTGAACAGCAGATTTCTCGTAGCTGTTCTACTGATGCAGTCTCTCGAGTTTTTAGTACGAAACTATCATCTGATGAGAGTCTGGAAAAATCAAAAGCTCATGAAGTTTTAGGACCTGCACTACTCGAGAAACATACTTCACCGGAAAAGTCGACCAGTACCGGCTTATCATGGCAGAGTCTTCAAAGCACTGAAAGCGGCTTGGATGCCGGTCACTGTAAGGTTTTCTTGGAATCCGAGGACGTGGGTCGGACACTTGACCTATCTGTTTTTGGTTCTTATGAAGAACTGTATAGTAAGCTAGCCAACATGTTTGGAATAGAAAGATCCGAGATGTTGCGTTATGTGCTGTATCGAGATGCAGCAGGCGCTCTTAGACAAACCGGAGACGAGCCATTCAGGTATATATTTTGAAGTAAACATATTTTTCCTTGTTTATTAAGTATTCCTTTTTCTAATTTTCTTGTTAATGCAGCGTCTTTAAGAAAACCGCAAAAAGGTTGACAATTCTGATGAATCCAGCTAAGGGTGACAACAATATCGGAAGGTAAGCAACCTCCGTATCTCGAGACGTTCTTTTCTTTTTCCTGACGCATACAGGAAGTAAATCATTCAAATTAAAATATTGTCCTATTCAAATATTTGTGACTTGACAAACAAGTTTTTCCGATCTTGCAGGCCGTGGATCACAGGGATGCGGAGCGCGGAAAATGGTCTAGAGGCTTCAAATAAGACAGAGACATTGAGCATATTTGCTTAAACGCAGCGGTTACGAACACGAGAGTAGATGCTAACTAGCATAAAAAAACTAGATATTCAAGTGTTTGCAGTTTTTAATGTTCCATAGTTAGGAGAAACAGGCTATTGAACTCCAAATATATATCAAAGCCAATCTCTAGATGTATTTTTTTTACTAGCACTTGTGTTTTATTGTATGAACGTTTCGGCTAATATAAATTTTGCCGATGTTTTGCTACGGTGGCTTTCTGGCTTATTTATGATTTAGCAGCAGGTAGTACTCCGTCAAATCGTAACGGAACGATACGATAACAAAAGTAATCATGAGAAAAATGTTCTGATCATATGCAAAATGTTAGATGCATTTTGGATCAGTTCGGTTACTGAACCGGCTGCTTCACATTCCCATACGGTATGCTGTCGGATCGTGCCGATGATACCGCAGCTAAAATAAGCCCAAGAAAATGTTTTGATGATATGCATATAATGTGATTGTGCTGATGAATGTGTTACTGTTGTATTACCTACTTATGAGTGGTGTAATTTCACAATATAAACGTTTTGTAACCTATGCTATAGACAGATCACTAAACTTTCACCTGAGATGTTTTTAAGGTTCTAATTTGTTTGTTTGTTTGTTTGTATGTGTGTCTGTTATTAGTTAGAAGATGCCGCCAACAAATAAGATTGGTTCATTTAAGATTCTGGTGTTGTTTTAGTTGCCAATGCTTTCTTCACATGTATTTAGATCTGCCATATTTAAAATTGTTGAGCTTTTGTTTTCATCTTCAAAAACATATATAAAACTCCAAATTTTTATATTTATAATATGATTTTCCTAAAAAAAAAATTAATTTTTTTTGTTTCAGCATTTTTTATTTTACCGTTTCTGTTGTCGTATTTTGAGATTGGATTATGTGTATGTGTCTATACGTGTTTACATGACATTGGATATATATATATATGGTTTAAATCAAATTAAACTAGACCATATTAAAATTTTAATGTTTATATTTTAAATCGAACTGAATAAAATACAAAAAAATGTTTAATCGAAGTCTAGTTGACTTTTTTAGATTAGTTTGTTTTTTTCTAGTTCAATTTGTCCAACCTTAAGATTTTTACTTTCAAAAATGTTTAAAAGAAGTAGTAATTTTTTTTATATAATGTCAAATCAAACCAAAAGAAAGTTTTTTTCTTATTTCAAATTGATTTGATATGCTAAAATTTGGTCCTCTAAGTAATCAACCAATGAATTAATCGTCAAAGTGTTCTGATTTGATTTTTATTAAAATTTGGTCTCTAATAGTAATAAAAAAAAAAAATTGGGATCAACAAAGAAAATGGTGAAAACATGAGATACGGTGTTTGACTGTTCCGGCAGGTTGACGGGCAGGCTGGGTCTAGTTTGGCCTGCCCCCAACTCTATTAAGACACTAATTTTACAATCCCTATGTTATTACTAATTTATTAGTGTATTAATTTCAACATCAAATCTTGTTCTTTGTGTTACATTTTCAAACTTTTAATTGCCTACATTGTAACCTCGTTCATCTAACTATTTTTATTCACCCTTCCCACTTCATTTTCTTTGCACTAATTAATCATCTTATCCCTACTAAATTGATTATATACGGTCCAACTTCTAATAATTATTCCATCCGTTTTTTTAATTGTCTATTTAGTCAAATATATTTATTTCTAATTAATTGTCCATTTATAATTTTAATGTGACTTTAGCTATTATCTTTCCAATTTATCCCTTCTTAATAAGTGACACTATGAATCAATTTACAATGCATTTATTAACTAATAGGGTTATATTTATATTTACTCTTAAAATTTAAGACAACACACTCACTATCTTAATATGTACTACCTCCGTTCTTTTTTAGTTGTCCATTTAATCAAAATTACACATATTAAGATAGTGGGATTTTTGTCTTAAATAATAGGAGTAAATACTAATATAACCCTAATATATAATAAATGCTTTGTAAATTGAGTTATAGAGTCATTTATTAGAAAGGGTTAAATTTGGAAGATAATAGCTAATGTTATTTTGAAATTCTAAATGGACAACTGAATATAGACAAATGCATTTGGCTAAATGGACAACTAAAAAAGAACGGAGGGAGTATAATTTTGGCTGAATAGACAACTGAATAAAAACGGAGGGAGCAATATATATGATTAAATAAAAATTTATTAATTATTAAATTTATTAATTTATTAATTTATTAAATATTAAATAAAATATACTATTTAAATTGATTCTCTAAAATTTTATTAATTATTAGAATTATTAAATTATTGATTATTAATTATTAGAAAGTCTACTGTATATAATAAATTTTTAAATCTTTCGATGATTTAATTTTAATCAATCTCGCTGTAATTAATTAGGATATATATGATATTTAATTGTATAAATAATACTTGATTATTTATAAAAAAAATTAGAAGAATGTCTATCAGTAATTAGGAGTATATAATAATTATCAAAATAAATATACAAATATGTTACTCCTTATTTAGGTGTTCTATGTTCAGACATATGATAATTATGCTATAAGGTCAACCATTTGTTAGTTTATTTATTTATAAATTGTAAAAATACCATTATCAATTTATAATGATAATTTGATATGGACTAAAAATAATTAATTGGAATTTATTATGATGTTTTTAATTAATTAAATAATAGAATAGTCCATTTTTAAATTTCAAGCTATATTTTGTTTTTATCTGGTACTTTAATTTAGTGAAAAAATATTTTCAAGTCTCTGTACGATAAAAATGACGTTTCATTATTTCGAAAATACAATTTATTATTTTAAAAAGCGTTGTTTTTGTCAGTTAAAGATTCGAAAATAATTTCTCACTAAATTAAAAAACCAGATAAAAATAAAAAATAATTTAAAAACCGGATAAAAATATAATTTAAGGACCTTAAAATGAGTTATTCCTTAAATAATCACATTTCTAAATTCTAACCATACTGCAGTATGTATGGTGCACCATGTTTACAAATTAAAAACATGCACACGTGCAGGTAGGACGCACAGGCGAAGTTAATAGTCACGTGCGGTCCCATTTGTGTCGCCGTTTGGGTGTCCGGGCCGTTTTTAATGGTTTTGGTCCATCTTTGGGCTTTGTATTTGACTCCACACCCACTTGTCTTTCCTCGCCCACCTCTTCAATGCTCTTCTTTAATAGAAATAAAACATACATTAATAGTTATTGTCTCTAAGGGTGACTAGGTTTAATTTAATTAATTTAATCTAATCTAAATTTCAAAAAAAAATTATTTATAATTAATAATATTAAAACTAAAATATACTAATCCATCGGTAAATTTACTTACTGACGTGGTAATCCGTCGGTAACGTTTACTTACGGATGTGGTAATCCGTCGGTAACGTTTTTTAATGAAACGATTCGTTTTATTGAAAACGTTATCGACGGATTTCCGACGGATTTAGATCCGTCGGTAATATCTTTGTCCTAATTTTATTCACCCGCGCTCCCGCTTTTTTCCTTTCATTTTTTTTTTCCTGAAATCAGTTTTCCTCCATTCCCCTTACCGCCGCTGATTTCAGTTCTCCTCAACTCCCCCATTTGCCGTCGTTTTCACTTCTCCTCCACTCCCCCATTTCCGTCGTTTTCACTTCTCCTCCACTCTCCATTGTCATTGCCGTTTTCACTTCTCCTCCACTCCCCACAAACGCTGTTTTCATCTCTCCTCCGCCGTTTTCAACAGAACACGTATCAAATTTAATTTACCCTAAATGAAGAATGAAAAATAGATTGAAGAGTTTTCAACAATAAAGATGGAATCATTTATGAGCTATAGTAATTTTTTATTGTTATTTTTTATCGTTTAATGTCTTTCTTTTATGAAAGGTTTGTTATCCCCTTTTTCTTTAAGGATTTTTTGGTGGTGGTTGAATCAGATGTTATAATTGTAGTTTTTGATATCATAAATTAGTTAGCGGGCGTTGAAAAAGTTTGATAAAAGACTACACTTAATTGTCAAAGCAGTTGACAATTTAGTTTTTATTTTCGTAAGTATATCTACAAATTAGACAGCACATGTTAACATAGATAGTCTGTTTCATGTCAGGTTATCGGGTTTAATTTTTGAATTTTTAAATTATTTACAAATATAACTGTTTCGGATTCGATTAAATAAAATTTGGTGAATTAAAAGAAAATATGTTTCCCTATAATTGTTTGGTTTCAAAAAATGTTTTGGTTTTATATATGCTCCATCATAAAAACAACACAAATTTAAATAATAATAGATACTCTACCAATGAAAAAAAATAGAAATACAACTTGATGAAATATTATATAAGAAATACCTTCAAACCAAATACTAAAGGAGAATCTCAATTGCATAATAAAATTTATATTATATTTTCATTAGTTATTGGGAATTTTAGGCATTTATTCGATAATAGGCAATTTTGAATTTTAGAATTTGTTCAAAATATTGAATAATTTGATTTATAATAATCAGGTTAATTTTTTATTTGCTTTTTTGTATGCCTTTTTACTATTTTTTTGGTGCAATTGCTGAATTGGCTCAATTTCCTCTTTATGTATGGTTACCGGATGCCATGGAGGGGCCTACTCCTATTTCGGTTCTAATACATGTGATCTATCTACTATACTTAATAATTATCTCAAAATGCAAATCGAATATGTCATCTTTAAATGAATTCGTCTGTGAAAGAAAATGTAAAAAATTGATGTAAAAAACTTCACAAATAAAATTATGACATTCATGAAGAAATTTAACATATTTAAAACATATCTCTGTTAAATTAAAATAATTTTAATATTAAATTAATAATTAAAAAAAAAGCAATCACCGATCAATAAAATGATCGATGGTGGTCAAATTAAAATTTTGAAGAAGAAAGCGGATAAATTTTAACTCAAATACTAAACGCATTTTCTCTCTTTTAAAAAGTTTAGTATTATTTTAAAGTTTATGTTCAATTTAAAAAAAATATATAATAAGTTAACTTTAATAATTCAAATTTTATAAAAATAGACGGCTTATTTTAGAATATTCCAAAATGGAATATTAGTGGACAACTTTTTTGGAATTGAAGAAGTATTGTCCCTTCAGGGATATCCGATAAAATTGGAAAGAAGTATTTAATATAATAAATAAATTAATATTACATTTTAAGTAATTATTTGAAAATAATTACGTACAGTATATTCTATGTAAATCAATCTCAAAATAAATTGTAATGTTGAACTCCATAATGTATTAATTTTGTTTAAACTTTTTTTAAATTGCATTTTTAAGAATTAAATATTACATATCAAAATCATATGTTTCAACCCGCACTGTATATGCATTGAGAAAATTAGAAAAAATACTCTATTTTAAAAAATAATATGATTTCATACATCAACAAAGAAAAAAATAGAAAAAATACCTCAGCCTTTTAATATAATTATTTTTTTACACTAAAATATATTTATATTATAATTATATATGCTTTTATTATTATTTTATTATATATTTCTTGCACTCTAATTATATTTTATTAGGCCACCTGACACTTTTTTTCTTCTCTCTTTCTCTTTCTCTTTTTTTTTCTTTCTCTTCTTCTTCTTTGTGTTATTTTTCTTCGCCATTTTTTCTTTTTTTTTCTTCTTCATCTTTCCTTCATCGCCCGCCGGTGTTCCGCCTTCGCTCCGTCGTTCTTTTCGTGTTTAATTTTAACAATTTTTTTCTTAATTCGTGGTGATAATACGATTTAATTTAACTTTCAGATCTAAATAAATTACTCTTGAATTTTTTCAATGTTAGCTCTAAAAATCTGCATAAAAACGATGTTATGATGGAAAAAATAATTTTCTACACAAAAAATGATTTTCTGCAAAAATAAAACAGTGTCCAATTATCATAAGAGTATCACTGTATTATCATATCATTAGCATAACACTGCAGAGAAAAAAATTAAAAAAAAAGCGTCTAATTATCATATGAGTATCACTTTATTATCATGTTGTTATTATAACGTTGCAGGAAAAAAAATGATTTTTTGCAGAAAATAATATTTGATTATCATATTATTATCATGTACTTATCATAACATTATCATATGATACCGACATGATAATATTTACGGTACCTAGATGATAATGTTTAATATTTATGATAAAATAATGTCTGATTATCACGTCAGTATCACTACATTATCATGTCGTTATCACAACACTGCAATATGATAACCAGATGATAATAAAGTATGATAAGGTTATATGATAATTGTATGATAACCTACGAAAAAAATAAATTACAGAAGTATTTATGATAGCCAGATGATAACGGAGTAAAACATAAATATTTTAATACCTAGAGTAAAAACATAAATCTAGAAAAAACATGACATATTTTTTGTAACTTTTTCGTATTGAGATAAAAAGTGTAAATATTTTTATTTTTAGAGTAAATACTTAAATTACCCATATACATTACCATTTATATTACAAAATTTATTCTCTAATGAGTTTGGTTTTTTTTTTTTTACTTAACTATATAATATTAGTGGGTATTAAATACTAATTCTATGGTTTTCTCTCAAAACTAAATTAGTAATACTAAATTACTAATGTGTTGAATTTGTATAAAAGTTGAGTAATTTTATTGTAGGAATGAGATTGGTGAAAGAAGGAAGCGACAGAGATCTGGTGACGTGGCATGAAGACCCGCTCGTGCGGTGGACCCCTATAGCATGGAGATGGGAGTTAACTTGTGCGTTTAGATCAAATTATAACTAAAAATGTTAGGTTCACCGAGCGGTTACGTGTAAGGATGTGAAAGACTCCCCACATTATCTTACGTGTACGGCTTATGACTTTATTCGTCAACCCAAAATATACGATCGTGATTTGATATCCGTTTTAATCGCAGCTTCTGCTAACTATATATATCACGATATCTATCCATGAGAATTTTATATTCTCTCGAGATATTAATATATATCTAACATTTTCGTTTTCACATTTTTGACTGTGAAGAGAGGTTAGATAAACTAAATAAAAAAAATTGCCAGTTAGTGTGTTAATTAATTTAATTTTAAAAATAAAATTAACTTAATCCTAATCATATATATATATATATATATAAAGTTATTTTCATAAATTTTCAAAAATGTTATCTTTTTTATTTTTATAAAATTTAAATATCAATTTACTTCTTCAATTTTTATATAATGGCAATTAATATCAATTTTTAAAAATAATTATTATAAGCGGAGCCAAAAAATAGGTGTCTACAATTATTATTTATAAAAATTGATTATTTAATTAACTGAATAATCGATCAAATAAAACTATATTATTTGATTTGTGTTGTAACCATTTTTAATATTTTGGTTATGGATTAATTAACAAATCAACAATTTCACTAGGCTCAGGTGGGTTAGTAAAGCGCTCTCTTAGTTTAAGTGAGATCATAGTTCGAAACATACCCATATATGCAGCCGTTTAAAAGTTGGATTATCTTTCGTAAGGGACCTACAATACTTAAGAGGGATTAATCTAAATATGAAAAATTTAAAGGTATCGTCTCATAGTTACGACTCGTTTATAAACCTCATCGATATAAAAAAAATGGAACGGAACAATCACATCTCTAACTATAGCTCATTTAATGGAAGTCATGCCTAAGTATATCAATATATCCAAGTTTATGATCTTTCTAAATTTTATTCGTTGTGACAAGAAAATTCCGGCGGAGCCCGGCCACCTTTTAAAGGCGGAGGACACCCGAGTAAACCTTTGAAAAGACTAGTTTCGATATTCCACTGCATGGATCTTTCACTTAATACGGGTTTTTTTAACAACTCATCCATAAATGTTTCCAATAAATTTCATTTTATGAAATGTAAAATTCGAATCTAAATTTTTTAAGTCTCATGCTTATTTACCACATCTATAACCAAATGAGCGAACCCGTGGTGGATAACCTTTCTAAATTTCATTTGAGGTAAGCAAAGAAGACGAGCATGAAATTGAAAAATCACAATTTAAAGCATCATATAGTGAATAACAGTTTGTCCATGAAGCCAACTAGCAGTGCTAGAAGAGATGTATCAACGGCAAACGCCACAATAATCGTTGATGGGATTGCCTCTAATCAGACACAATTGTTGGCATCTAATCAGAAATATTATAGTTGGAACCACCTTATTCATACTGTGGCCAAAATTAAGAAAAACTTGCACTAGTGATATCAGAAAATAAAATAAAAAAATTAGTTAGTAATTCAAAGAAAGAGATGAAACGACTGAAAAAAAAAAATTATCCAAAAAAACTGAGAACAATTGATAAATGACAAAAAAGAAGGGCGGTTCATTCTAATTTTGCGTTTTTATTGGTTACAATGTTTGCAAATGTTTTTTTTTATCTAGGGGTAACAGAAAACAATTTTTTTTAAAAGAAATAGAAAACTAATAAGCTTAAATTCTGACATGAAGATGAAGTAAACTTTTTGGAATATTAATTATTTATAATTTGAAACACCGGATAAATTTTTATTAGAAAATATTAAACGTCAGACAACGACATGATGATATAAATTCTGATATTTGCATCTGTATTTTTTATCAAAAAATTATTTGATGTTTTAATAATAAAAATTCAATTTTAAATATTATAACTAAAAATTCGTATCAAATTATAAAACACGGTGAAATTTATAATTAATTTTGCATAATCTTTCTATATAAACCATCATGAAACGCACGCGCGCGCTCTCTCCAAATAGAAGGAAGGGTTAAATGCAAATTCATACACCAACTTTAACCTAATTTGTAATTACAACATAAACTTTTAAATTTGGCAATGTCGGTAATGAACTTTGCACTTTTTGCAAATCGATAGACCGATACTTTTCCGGGACATTTTTATGAGTTGGAAGTCGGGATTGCCATGTAGGCTGACAAGTTGAAAAATAAACGGCATTTCGATTTGTCAAAAAATAAAAGTTGATGCATGATTGCAAAATTTTAAAATTAATATTGTAATAGCAAGTTATGCTAAAATCTGTGATTTCATTTGCAAACGTGCCAAATTACGTGGTAAATATTGAAATCCATTGTGTCAGTATACGTTTTCTTTCCGGCTTCCAACTCAGCAAAAATGTCCCGAAAAAACATCTGTGTATCGATTTACCAAAAATGTAAAATTCATTACCGATATTGTCAAATTTAAAAATTTATATTGTAATTGTAAATTAATTTAAAATTAGTGCATGAATTTGCATTTAATTCTAGAAATCGGAGGCATTAGTCAAATGAATCATAATCAGAATGCTAGTTGATATTAACAAATCAAAACTAAAATCAATGATGTTTCCACTATAGGATCTTGTGAGTTGTGATTAACCAAGGACACAAGTCTCAACACTATGTGGGAGTGAGAGGTAGTTTTACTGTTAGCTATCTACAATCATAAACAGAAACGTTGTAACGTAAAATATTAAAATAACAAAATCAAATTATTATAAAAATATATTAACAATGTGATTTTTTTATTTTTATAAGCATTTTTAAAAATGAAAATGAAATCGCGAAATATAATCTTGACACATTTATATGCAACATATTGAAAACAAAAAATGAAGTACAAAAATATAAACTCGACAAGTTTTCATACAACATATAAAAACAAAAATAAATAAAATAATGGACTAATAATCACCAACGGCCCTTAACTTTTGGGTCTGTGGTTATTAAATCATCTGATGTTTAAAAATGATCACTTAACCTCCTGATCTTTGAGGTGGCGCTCGCTAAACTCCCTGGGTTTAAAAATTGGTGATTTTTTTATAAGATATGTCAGGTGACACCTCACCAAAAACTTAAAATACCCAAAATACCCTAAAATTTAATTAAAAATAAAAAAATCCAACCCAATCAAATCTAACTAAATCAAACCACTCTACCTCTAACCGCCACCCTCTGCTGCTGCATTTTTCCGGTCCCGTCACCACCGTTTTCCGGCCGCCGCCACCCGCCTACCACTGCCTCCACGGTCGAAATTTTTTTCCGACCGTCTTCCTTCGAAGAACAGATCCCAGGTTTGTCTGTTATTCACCAAAAACAGACCAAAGGTAATTTTTTTCGGCCGGCCATGTCCTTCACCAAGAACAGACCAAGGTGGTCTGTTTTTGGTGAAGGACATGGCCTGCCGGAAAAAAATTACCGCTGTGGAGGCGGGTGGGCTAATGGCGGTGCCCGGAAAGCGGCGGCGGCGGCGGTTACGGGTTGAGTGGTTGGGTTAAATTTAATTGGGTTGGATATTTTTTGATTTTTTAATTTTTTAGATTGAATTTTAGGCTATTTTGGGTTTTTCGGAATTTATGGTGAGGTGTCAGCTGACGCCTGACATGTGGATAGATTTTTGTTGCGTCTGACATTAAAAAGTCGCGTCACATCATTGTTTTTAAAAAAAAACCGTTTTAGGCTTAGGGAGTTTAGCGAGCGCCACAATATAGATTAGAAAATTTAATGATCGTTTTTAAATATCAACGAATTTAGTGAACACAAACCAAAAAGTCAGGAGCCATAAATGATTGTTAGCCAAAACAGTTATACACTTGACAAATTTCTCAGCCATACATGCTTTCTTGCACTTTGAAGATAAAAAAAACTCAAAAACATTGGGCCAAAACCTAAGATTGCATTTCTTAAAAAATAAAGTTTTTGTTGTATCTCAAATTGAAGTCCCAAATATCTAAGTCTAAATAGGAATAATACCCAGATAAAGTATCAATAGTCAGTGCCCATTTAATAATTAATATTTTGAAATTATTCATAACCTTGTTAACAAAGACTCGCACTACACTCAAAACTGGATTTTTTTCTTCTAAAGATAGATACATAGATGAGATTAAAGTGCAAAATGAAAGTAATAAACAACCAATCATGTGAACTTTCAAAACTCTAATCTACCAACAAAATACATATGGAGCTATAAAAAACAAGTAAAAGATTAATCGAAAGGGAATAAACTAAGAAATTCCGCAAAACTTAAACACGGCGATTTGTCCGAGACGCGGCGTTTTAATTCTTTAGACCCATTCGATTATACCTTGAAACCGCTTGTTCCTTAAACTCCATCCGCATCTTCAATATGAATCCAACAAGATAGATCTAAAAATAACATTAGAAAGCACCAACACATAATTTAAATCAAAGACAAACAAATAAAAAGACTTCTAATTAAGACCTTAATTTTAGAATTTGAAAAAATCACTAGTTAAAATTAAAAAGTGGTTTCCAACCTCTAAAAAATCACTTTCTCTAAAAAAATAGTTTCTTCAAAAGACCAAAATCACAGATTTTATTTCTTCTTCTTTTTGAGTTGAAGATCTTAAAACCGCTTAAGGAACCCAACAACCGGATTAAAGATCTTTCCAACCATTTAAGAGCAAAAAAAAAATCATAACTCTAGATATTTGAACAAAACCATAAGAAAAACTAGAAGGTGATTTTCCATCCCCTAAAAAATCACCTCCTTTTTAAAAAATTGTTACTTCAAATCACTAGAATATGAGAAATCTACAACTAAGAATTTTTATTGTAAAAATAAGCTAACTAAATTTTATTAAGAAGTGAAGGAAAGAAAAAAAAAAGGAGTGGAGGAGGTGGTTTTCCGGCCAAAAGGCCAAAACCACCTCCTCAAAATAATGATTTTTAGTTTTATGTTTTTAGATAAAAGGGAGAGGATTTTTTTAATGAGAGTCAAAACTGGATTTTAACTCTGTTTTATTTTATTTAAAAAAAACTCTTTTATTTTATTTCAAAAGAAAAACTGTTTTATTTTTTCCAAATTGGATTCTAATGTAGTCTAAATTCAGCAGCACAGAATTTGCTATTGAAAAATTACTCTCAAGCCTTTTAGAGTAAAAAAAATAATCAAACACATTAGTACATATTAATCCAAACGAAAAAAAATAACAGTGCTAAAAAATAAAACTCAAATTAAAGTTTAAGCAGTACGGTAGGAAAGAGACGATAATTGAAAAACTATGGTACAAAACACACTACAAGTTGAGCAACTATCAATAAAAATTACCCCAAAACTCCAAGTCTTACTTCCAGTGCACTTCAAAGGAAATTTTACTACATTTTTTGAGTTTTATACGAATGCTGTCAGCAGAAAGAAAGAGACAGAATGAAGAACGATAATGGCTTGAATGAAATATAAATGTGAGGATGACAACAGGAAGAAACAAAACCTTGAATAATAACAGACAACAGTAAGTGTAACAATAATGCTAACCGCAGTTAATTTCATGAACAAACCTACCATCCAATCCCCATTTGGATAACACAAATATACTGTACATATGTCCGACAGTTCTTTCTCCGCGCATGAGCTTTCCACAACCAACAATGGAGGGGGGGGGGTGTCCTTAGCTGTAGGAATCATCATCTTCAGATTGAGCCAAACCGAACATATCGGTGAACTCACTCGATCATTCCAGAACAGCAACTTCTTGATCGACCCGCCAATAGTTTGCGTCATTGAACTCTTTAATCCCCGACCCACCATCATCAGAATTCTCCTTCTCTGGAACCTTTGGGATTAAGTTCCTCTTCAGGGGTCCCGCTTCACCAACTATACCCTCCTTGAGAGCTTGTTCCATAGCCTTCTCTGTCCCTTCTAATTCCACACCAACAAACTCGACATCCTCTTCGAACAACGATGGCATAGTTCCAGATTTATTATCGCTTGTGTCACTGCTCACTGAACCATCACTAGAATCCTTGGAAGGTGATGATCCATTTGGAAGTACGGTGGGGGACTTAGCATCAGGGGTTGCTACCCCTGCTTGACGGGAAACATCGACATCGGAGCTACCATGATCTTCAAATGGATTCATGCTAGACCCGCCTATTTGCAAATCAGCCGCTTCTCCCCATCCTACCCATTCAGGGAAAGGTCGGTCCCCAAACAAGTCATCGTTGTCTGGAGTGTCAAATCTGAAGAATCCAGTATCATTGGCAGTGGTTGCCTTCTCATTTTGCGGAGTTGGAACATTACCGGAAAATCCATTTGGAAAGTTTATGTTGGAAGTCGATGCAGGATTAACAGAATCTTTGTTCTCAATTAAGTCGTCGTCTTCTCCCACTACTACCTCGTCGTCGCTACTGCTGTTGCCGCCATTAGTAGTTCCATTTAAGTTTACCTCGTCCATTAATTCTGTAGGTGATGTACTCGCACGAGCATTACCAACTCTGTCATCTTGGAATGCAAACCAATTTGAATTTGTGAATAGACTGCTGCAATGACAGAATAACATGATTAATCCATGAACAGATGTAACATGTGATAAATCCATGAACAGATGACTTATAAACTCAGCAATCAACATATTGAAATTACAAGGCTGTATAAATAAATAAAATACAGAAATTCCACGCACTAACCAGAATCATCAATAGCATAGGCTAAAAGTCTCCTAACGATCAAACAATTGTGAAAACTTTTAGCTTTTTAGTTTAAAAAACAGCTGTGCTGCTCGGGACAAAACGAATTTCCCAAGCATATTTCCAATCACAAGTTGAAATCAATGGAAATGGAATAGGAAGTTATGCACAATATTAACTGGAGTCACTGTGCAATGGCATAGACTGACCTCCCTTGATCATCACCAAGCCGCAGGGATGATATAACAACTTCAGCAGACTCATCATCAAAGTAGACATCCTACATGTTGAAATTGAACATGTTTAGTATGAAAACAGTATTAATCTGAAGATATTCCAAAAAGTTTACTTCAGCTTCACATCTTCCTCACACCAACCTTTCTATAATAAAAACTTCATCAAAACCCACCCTAAGAGAAGTTGGGGCAAAGGAATATAGATCTTACCTCATCATCACGATCAAGGCCACCATTGTCCTGCGATGAGCATAAGATAGAAAAAGCAGTGAGACAAAAATGGGGAAGAAAAGCATTAAACTGTATAACAAAAACAAAGTCACCGATTACCTCTTCATTGTCCTCATTCCCGTACATTTTATATCTAAACGCCTGGCTTAAGTTATTTGCTAGAGCAGCTACATCATAATCTCTGTCATGAGGGTCTTCCTCATCACTATCCCTTGTCCTGTCTTGCAATGCTGTTGGACGGCTGCATAAATTCAGAGAACATTAAAAATTCTCTACAACAGTTCAGTAACATAAGAGCATAACAAAAGAAATACTAGTTTAACAGAAATAGCTGAAGCAATGCATAATTTCACTGCAGTACTGCAAAGAAAGCTATCACATGCAGTTCACCTCAGGTGGTCACATGTCACTTTAAAAGCAATATTTCATTGTAACCTTGTAGTTCTGTGTACTTTCTAAAGCATATAAACTCAACAAATGTTTTTTCAGAGAGTATTAGAGCAGAATCATCTCAACATGCATCCTTCAAACTTCAAATAAGCTAACATATAACAAAGATTGCCAAGTTAAGACTTCAAACACAAATAAATAAATCTGCATATCTGACCAACTCTTTTTTTGTTCTCATCAAGAAAGCATATGAATCTCATCCTTCTTCAAACCTTCACAAGTTTGATGCCGCCATATCTAATCACCGATGAAACTACAGCTTAAATAAGTTGGCCTCAACTCAATTCCAATTTTGCTGCTTTACTCCAAAAAGATCAACAAGAACTTAAACGGCAGAAAGGGAGGAAATCCAGATGTGGATGTTCAGGAGGAGGATTATGGGTAGGCTATGGAGAAAAAGCTGAAACTGACAGAGTTTAATACTCCGCAAGGTGACTGAATGCTAAATTAACATTTTAACAGACAATATGTAGCAACTTGCACAGGAAAAGACTAAACAAATCAAACCTCAGCAAAATCACAAACTTCATTTGAAAAGCAAATGTTCACATATTGTACCAATAAAATATCAAGATCTTGAAACTTTTAGATGTTAAGTAGAATAGATCTCATGGGTGAGACTGTTTTGCCTATTCCCGTTTCATATCTAGCATCAACTAGTTTAGTTGTCAAAAGACTAGCTATGTGGCCAAGCAAGAAGTAGAATGATTGAAGTACAATTTTCCATTCACATTTGTGAAACATGTACAAAAAAATAATCCACAAATAATCGTAATCATCATTCAAACAGATGAGCAATGCATTGCATAAACAAGGCAAGAGTATACCCGCAAGCCCATCGGTAGACATTTTCAACTGCATTACGCTCTTGCAAAATGCCAGTATGCCATTCCTTCCATTCACTGTTTTCCTAAAGACATTAAACGGAGTTCTCAACTAATTAGCCATACACAACATACGCATGATAACTGCAGATGCATGATAACAGCAAATAGTAGCAACACTACACGATGCTAGAAGCATGTCAAAGAAAATCATATTCTTGCCCCCAGCATTGAGAAACATGGATTATTTTGGAAGTGTACAATGAAAGAGGTAATCCAAAGCAGAGTATGTTATTAAGGCTCTCTCTTAAGGAAAAAGAATTGATTTAACCAAAGAATTATACAAAACAATACATCTAAAAATAAATTTTTATAGTATTGGAGTCCAAGGAAATTCCAATAACAACATTTAATTACAGACCTGCAGATATTTATGAACAGGACTATTATCGTTTCCCAACTGAATAAGCTTATTAGCAATTCGCATAATGTGACCAAGGTTGCCTGCTCGTGGTGGCTGTTTTCCAGCTGCCGGAACAGTTGGCTGCAAAAGGATTAAAAATGTTATCAGCAGTTCAAGCAGCTTTAATAGGTTCTAGACAAAACATATTTGATGACAAACAACAGTAGAGTGACAGTAGAGTGTATTTTCCTCGATTTTGGTTCAGCAGGTCACATAAATGTAAGCCTTTTGATTAAAAGCATTAATATCATCCAACAATATGCTAATACATAACATGAGAATAAGCTATCTACCTGACCATCATCACCAGAAATAAGAGGGGTTTTATCCCGTTGGAGAATTTTTCCAATGAAATTACACTCTCGAAGAACATGATCAACCAGAACTTCATTCTTAGTTTCCAAACATGATAATATAATACTCTCCACATGATGGTGCAGTGCATTATTATATGGATACCTGAATTAATTAAACAATCAGAATTTTAGACGATTAACAGCAAAAGAAAAACTTGCAAGATTTCCTATCACAATACAATAGTACATTGTGGAATACATTTTATTAATTTATATATACTTGAACTCACAATCCCAAAACTTACTCAAAGAATAGATCAATGACCCGTTTAATGGTTCCCGAACTGACCAATTCCTTCTCAGTAGCTTCATTCCCAGTTCTTAATAGCACCGCAATAAACTCCACAATCTGAAATAATCTAGAATAATGTTATCCTCGTCGACAGACCATTTTCACAATACACTGATGTACAATGAATAATTAACATATAAACTAGCATAAGGAAATTATTGAACTGAAGCTCGGGAAGAATAGCATACTAATCCAAAGATTAACTCCATTTGTGTAACACCAAAATTGTTGTGCACTAGATCAAGTTATGGGAAAATAATGCAAACCTTTAGACGATGCTTCCCAAGAGGAGGTTTCAGTTCTCCATATGTTGTAGGTAATAATTTCTCATCAGACGACACATTCAAGAGCACAAGCAAGTCACCTGAAGAAGAGTGGCAATTTGAATATCAACAAAGATGAGTAATAAAAGTAGACCAGAAAGTAACAGGCTATGATTTGTAATGATTTCTGTGATTTCATTATTTGAATTTGCTGGTTCAATCTTACATAACTTGTAAATTTTAATAATCAATGCAAGAATACACACTAGAAACATGAAAGCACTCACCAAGTCTAGGCAGCATTGCATCAATAGTTTCTGGATTCACAGAAATTGGAGAGTCGTACATATGTTGACTACGAAAAGAATGCAAGAAGGGAGAAGAAATCGCATATCTTTTTGGATCCAGTAAAGATATACACACAGAAAGTGAATGGACAAGGGCAGATTTTGAATGTGAATCATCCAATGCATGACCAAATATTCTTGCAACAAAACTATACATGGACAAAATTCCAAGGATAATGAGTTACGCATATCAAGAGAAGAGAAGAAAAACAGAGATAAAAAAAATCTCCTACAATGAGAACATAAATCACACAAACCTTGGAGTGGAGAGTTTAGTAGCCAAAGCCGAGGGGGCATTTCGAGTGATTGCACATAGTGTTTCTGCTGCATTAGCATGGACTTCAGGAAGGCTCTAATCCAAAATAAAGGGGGAAGAAGGAAAACAAAAACAATTTTTAGATGCCTGACATACATGACGGGGATATGAATGTAAAATAGCTATCAGCCTAAAGGTTTTCAAATATCACCAGTCACACTTTGTACCAGAGAGAGATCACTGAAACTCTTATTGATAATTAACAACAATTACACTTACAGAAGGATGCAATTTGTCCACGATCATTTCTAGCAAATTGCTATCAGCCAACCACTGCATCACATCAATAAAATTGGGATAAACATGGTCGTCTGCCCCAACGAGCCGAACCAAAACCTGCATGAAGTAGCCAATATCAAAAATTAAGGACATTTTTAAGTAAGAACTTTATCCAATGGAGACCACACAGCATTCAAACATGTTATCACCTCCATGATGGATGTTATTCCAATTAAATCAACAAGTTGACGGAAGACATCTTGATGGGCCTGCAGAATTTACAAAGGGTATTGAGTAAGTTTAACGCTTGAGGTTGGATATAGTAAGAACTAAGAAGAGACGGTCATCATGAATAAAACAAACCAATTATATATAATGAGCACCAAGATAGTAGAAGTCTTGTGGGATGTTCAGAAATAAGAGAATAAATATTACTGATAACAGAATCTAGATAGTTACTTACTTGAACATAGTTCATCAGTGGGACAGTCTTGCGTACCATGAGGCAAATTATAACCTATACCGCAAAAGCAAATAGTATCAAACAAATGGTGGTACGAAAAAAGAAGATATCACACACACACACACTTTTGAGCCATCAGATTAGCTAGATATATACATAGCACAGCATACCTTACTGAAATAGCCAGCCAGCAAAGCACTATGTGGTCGATTAGGTTCCAGGAAAGAGAAGAGTAAGTTCATTAGCTACAATAGCAAGAAACAAAGCAGCAGATTAGGAAAAATAAAAATAATAGAAAATGACGATTACCATATTAATTTCACCACTAACACAACAGTGGAAGAAAATCAAGCCTACCTCCTCTTCCTCTACTAAAGTCTTCAGAATAACATCAATTTCACATGTAAATATCTCACAGGCAATGAACGGGAACCTACAGAAAAGCAGGAAATGAAAAGGCGTCATAATCAAAACCAAGAGATGCTTTAGCAGGAGGAAACATAATCATTCTTTGTTGAGAGCCTTGAGACGCATACTTAAAGGCTCGTTTGCTTTCAGCATCCTCTGGAGCTTCTTCCACAATGTAATGTAATAACTGCTCCACTTGTGCTCTATCTCTTAAACTGCAAACCGAAATATCAACAATGACAATCAACCCCAATTAAAGTCATTACATAATTATATTAAAATAACATTCATAAAGCAGTGGAGACAAGAAATTACAAGTTGATAAGACGACTGTTTAAAGCTTTGCATTCTTGGATTATTTCCTCCTCATCGAGAAGCTCTTCCAGTGTGAAATTTTCATTGTCTAGCACCGACTCCACCTACGACAATCAACAGACAAGTTATAACATACATCTAAACAAGCTCAAATGCTGATAAAAACTTATAATCCAATTCCAATCAATGAAAATAAAATCCTATAGTTCTCCGTCAAAGGCAGCTTCCAGTTTACAATTCAAACCAAAGTAAATAGAAGATAATACTTAAAATGCATGACACGTCACATTTCCACGAATATTGACTTTAAATGTAACAATAAAAACGATAAAACAGCATTAATTTATCTGCACAGTGCTCACTTCACATAAAACGTCATCAACAAAATATAACCCTACGAATTTGCAGCTAAAAACATCAAAACTACAAGATTACAAGCGGAGAATGAACAGCTGCATTTCCAGAGATTAATCAAGACGAACGAAAACAAAACAAATCAAAAATAAAAAAAAACATCTAAAGCACAAAGTTGAGATTAATTAAGCTCCAAACTAACAATTAAACAGCAATTAAACAACAAATAAACAAGAAATAACCTCAAATTGATATCAGAAATAAGCAGTAATAAAGCTGAAAATCAAGAAAATTGAAAAAAATGAGAGAGAACTGACGGGAGAGGAGGCGGAGAGAGCAGTGAGCTTCCAAAACATTATTGAAGAAACTAGAGATTTAAACGGACAGCTGTGTTAGATTAGATCTGTAAACCCTAGAAGATAGAGCAGAAAATCTAGCTCAAATCTTTTTGTCTGAAGGTGGGCGAAGGGAGAGAGAGTTGAGAATTTTGAAAACCCTAAAAATGAAAGATGGAAAAATAAGCAGGCCGTGAAGATCGAGAGTTTTTAGAGAGAAAGGTTAAAAATTTAAAGTGAAAAGTAAAAAATTAGAAATAAAATTTAAAAATGCCACATAAAGAAATTAAACAAGGCCGAAAAGTACAAAACAGATATTCCAGATTTCACAATGCTGCTCGTCTCTTCTTATTTTAATTTTAAAATTTTATGGATTTAATTATTATTTTTTGGAAGAGGATCTTATTCATTGATTGATGCTTGTGCATGTAATAATTACAAGTGATTAGTGGATTTTATGGTGCTGTCATTTTATTATCTTACTTTTTCTAATCGATAAAAAAATAATAAGTTTTTTTTTCGAATGAGATCAATTCGAATCAAACATTTCAAAATAGAGAAATTCTTATGTAGACTCGTCTACCACGTCATCTGTAGACTAACCTATCACATTATGACACGTCATTAAAATGATGGCAGTCTTGTAAATTCGTTTTTACTTATTTACACCTTTAAATAGTAATATTACAAGACTGCCATCATTTTAATGATGTGTCATAATGTGATAGGTTTGATCTACGGATGACGTGATAGACCGAGTCTACCTAAGAATTTCTCTTCAAAATAATCAATTTAGGCAATTTTTAATAAATATATTTCAATTTTAGCATGCACTTGTTATTTTTAAAAACAATTGCCAATTTTTTTCAGTTCTAACAAAATCTGATTTTTTTTCTTCGGAAAAAACTAATCTAAATTAGAATATTGATAATTTTGTAAGGGCAAAAGTGGGGTTGAACATCGATCGGTTTGCTTCGGTTCAATTGGAAAAAATTTTATTTTTGGTTTAGAAAATTTCCAAACCGAACCGAATTTTTAGTTTGGAGACAAAAGCGAACCGTACCGAACCAAAAAAATTAGGTTCTGTTTGGTGTGGTTTGGTTAAAACCGAATTTGATTACTTTTTTATTTTTTATATTTTTATATTAAAATTAATTTAAATATTAAATAATTAGAGTCTAATAATTTTTTATATATGTTTAAATAACAATTATTAATTCATATATCAATAATAATTAAGATATAAAGACTACAAACATATAAATATAAGTATACATGTATATTATTTAAAAATAATTATATATTTTATATTAAACTTCGGTTTTTCGGTTTTCAAAACACCCAAACCAAACAAATTTCACTTTTAGTGACGGATTGTAAAATCTGAGTTGGTTAACATGAAGTTACGCGTGGGGAAACTTTACAGTTAAAAAGCTTTGGATGGGAGCAATGAAAGATGGGTGACCTACTCGAAAGTTGGAAAGTTTGCAAAATTGCGGGTGGATGACAGTGTATGATCTATAACTGGTGGATGGGTGACGGTGGACAACTAATTAAATAATATTTTTATTTTATGATTTTAATTAAAAATATTAAATTATTTTTTATTTTTATTTTATTTTAAAAAATTAGCGACGGATTTGAATTTGTTTGACGCTAATTTTTTAAAAATCAGTCGAACTTTTTTTTCGCCCCTATAAAATTTTGCAACTAAATGTGTGCGACGGACAACGTCGCTAATTCTAGCGGCGAAATTTGCCATTTAGCGACGGAAAAATTCGTTGCTAAGTGGTTGTTTTCTAGTAGTATAGACTCTAGCTAGCCCCAGGTCTAACCTAACCTGTATAAATAGACACCTTAATTCACCTGGCAGGAGGTGCCACGCATAACCCGTAAAGAAAAGCACAAGAACCCTAATTTTGTAGAGCAATAGTCGAACCACCAAGCACACACACACACATAGTCAATTTTCATCAATCAAACAAGCTAATACGCCTCAATAAGTCAAGACCACACAATTGCACATCGATCCTAAGTTGGATTCTATATCTGGATTATCAAAAAATGAGCCAAAAATTCATAACGGTACTTCTGAGGACCCAATTCTTCTTTCTATCACTTATGCCATGTTTATGCTATAACTGGTAGATTTCATATTTTAGTGTGCATGTTTAGGTTGATTTTCAATAAATTGTCATGCCATGATTTTAGAAACATGTATAGGGTCATTTTTCAATATATTTTTTGGCGTAGCGGGACGCGAGGGTCCGACATATATTTCATTTAAA
Organism: Mercurialis annua; assembly: GCF_937616625.2. Lineage (NCBI taxonomy): Eukaryota > Viridiplantae > Streptophyta > Magnoliopsida > Malpighiales > Euphorbiaceae > Mercurialis > Mercurialis annua. The sequence goes on from NC_065570.1 coordinate 64,971,657, forward strand.
AATCAAAATTCCAACAATCAGGATCCGGAAATTGATCATATCAATAACAAATGGATCGTCGTATCATCTAGTAAATAAAGCATGCATTTAGAAATCATAGGAAGAATACATATGTCAATCATAGGAAGAATGTGGATCTACTAAAACAAGTTATTGCTAAAGGTGATTGCCATCACGTACTCTCAATTCCAGTTTCTAAGAGCTTTGTCGAAGATAAACAGATTTGGCACAACACTCAAAATGGTATTTTTTTCTGTCAAATCATGTTATCATTTAATTTATGATGCTTGTTTGGACATGGAGGTACGACATACAAATGCTGTAGGTTCGGGCACATATATTGCTCCAAATTGGAAAATGGTATGGACCCTGAAATGTCCCCCCAAACTAAATCATTTTCTATGGAGAGCTTTGTCGAATTGCCTCGCAGTAAATGTGAACTTGATGCGTCGTATGCGAAATATGAATCTGATATGTCCAGTTTGTAACCAAGAGGAGGAAATTGTTGTGCATCTTCTTACAACTTGTTCAATTGCCAAACATGTATGTCTTCTCATTTATAATTTTAATCTTTAATTTGCACAATTATGTTCAGTTACTTGTCTTTGTAGTATTGTATACTTAATGATTGTATAAGTAAAATCTTTGAATTTAGTTACCAGATAACACTTAAGTTTTACATATGAATGTTAAATGAAAATTAAATTATATCTAGTTCATTGTATAACAAACCAAAGCATAATACAAACTAAAAATAGGGCAGTGTTTTTAACTATTTAAATTGTGATTAGAGCCTATTTCAAGTATTGATGGTCCTTAGATAGCATTGCTAGTTGGTTGAATATTTTAGTGTAAATGATCTCTTCTCGAAAGATGATAAGGGTCATGTTCTATATCTTTTTGCTAAAGCATTTGATCAGCTGTGTGTCCACTGATTGACTTGCATAATATCCAGTAGAGCCTCTAACACTTGAGTACAAGGGAAAATACAAAATTTAAGATGTTTTTTCTACATGAAACTATTTAGTAAAAGTGATCTTTATCTTTTTCGAATTCGTCCAACAATATGGTTTGCCGACTCTTATCTATTTGCATCAAGAGGTAAGCCAAGAACTAGTACTGTTTTAGAGAATATTAAATTCTTTGTGACTACTTTGATTACTTGCTTCCAAGTAGCTCCTAAACAATGCAAAATGGAAAAAACCAGAACTTACATTTTGCAATCGGTTCAGTAATAGTTTATTTTTACTGGTGGTTCTATATGTACTATATAGAGTTGCTAATGATGAATTCAATTCTCAGTTTTTTTCTCCTTAGTTCATAACTGGAAATTAATAAAGAAAAGTATTTATGATGACTGATTCCTTTTAAACTTGAATTAAGCTCGTCCACTAACATATTTTTGTTTAAGGCATGTTAAGTGTCTCTATTTCTCTATTCATAAATATAAGCATTATTGTTCTCTGTAGCCCGTTTACGATTATCTGAAATTTCAAGTGTCTTCTAGTTCTAACTTGTACTATTTAGTTTGTGAGTAACTTGCTATTTTGTTCATGGGAAGTATAGCCCCAAAATTAGGATCAATTCAACTTGGGGTAATCTTATGCTTATATATGAAATAACATAGGTACTTAAGTAATATTCACAATTGATTACCAATATGAGACTCTAGGTATATCTTAGGCGTATTGTGGTATTATTGGGCATGAATTAATGGTATGCTTGTGTGTCTCAATCAGATTTTATCAAGTACCATAATTTGGCTCTTACATCTAATAGAAAATCAGCAAATATTGTTGAACTAAGTGAAAAACGAAATCGATTCAAAGATCAAAGTTCCCCATTAGTACATGTGCGGTCAATGGCATCTTCTGGTCCGGCAAATAAGAAGAAATTACCTACAAAGTAATTTAATGACAAAAAAAGCGGATGTATGCTGTGATACAAGTGTAACCTGTCATTTCTTGCTACTATTATTTATTATGTTTGTTGATATCTAGTGTGAGTTGTGGGTGTTATTTTCTTTTGTGTTTGTTGATTTACTATGTTTTTTAGTCTTGTATTGTGGTCTTGTCGGTGTCTTCTGTAAGTATAGCTTCATGTTTACACATCGTGCATATGTTATTTCAAAATACTTATTTCTATATCCATTGTGTGTGAATCAATGAAAATAGACAATGTTTTAAAATCGGTGTTATGTTATTTTAAATTTAATGTGCTCTATTTATGAAAATATGAAATTACACACATGTGAACTTCTGTCCTAAATAAACCTTCATGACATTGATTAAAAACCTTATCATACTAGCTTTCCGTACATAAACTATATTTCATTAGGTAGGTTAGGAGTTGATGTTTTAATCAACTCCTAGTATTAGAAGAAAAGCTGCTGAACTAAAATTTCAATTTTATTGTTGTATATTATATATAATATTTGCTAAATTATAATTATTATATATAGCTAACTATTATATAATCTCTGACTGACAAACAAGCTTGGTTCGAATCAAAATTTGGCCTACGATCAGACTTGTTACCCCAGAGTAGGGGTGATCAAAGTTTTGAAAAAACCGACCAAACCGACCGAACCGGTGAATTTCGGTCGGTTTGCTTCGGTGATAAATTTTCATTCGGTCGGTTCGGTTAAAAAAATATAAATTTTCGGTTATCGGTTAACGGTTCGGTTAAGAATTTAAAATTTACACTTTAACCGAACCGACCGAATACTTAAAATTTTGAATGCTTATTATAAAAAGTAGGTTGATATCTTTTTTGAATTTAATTATTGCTATGGTATATTGTTTGAATTTGTGAGAAAATACTGCATTTCTTTCTAATTTTTATATAATTCAATTATTTGAATTTGTGAAAAAAATTAATTGATCTTTAAAGCATATGTAATTGAAAAATCCCATAAAAACCCATAAATAGCCCATTTAACCGAACCGACCGAAAAAAATTTGGTCGAAGCAGATTCGGTTAATGTTCTTTGTTCGGTCGGTTCGGTCAAAAATATTACAATATCCGGTTTGGTCGGTTTGGCCATTTTCGGATCGGTTTTGACCGGACCGACCGAATGCTCACCCCTACCCCAGAGTTCGCTAACTGATTGGTGGAATGCTTTAGTCTATGGTTTGCAACAATCGGGTAAGACTAGAAAAGATTTTGCTTTTTGTGTGTTTTATGCTCTGGAATATATGGAAGGCACGCAATAAGTGGTGTTCAATAATAAGCACTTATCAGCATCAGAGATTGTTAACAAAGCAGATGAACAACAAAGAGAGTATATAGAGGCTTTGATAGGAGTATTTTACTCCTATATTTAGGTTCGATTTTACTCGGTTTTTATCATGTGTAGTATTGTTTTTATACATTATTTGGCGTTTTTACGTTTAATAGTGTTTGTTAGTGTTTCAGTGGAAATTAGGTGAAAATCGACTATTTGGGGCAAAATTATGGTGGATTGCGTGTACGAGTAAAAGCGGACGAAGGAATTGAAGTTCACGAACGAGATTGAGGAAAAAAGGATTGTTCCGTTCGAAAAAGATGAGTCCCGAACGGAAAACATGCAGAGTGAGCATGAGTCCCGAACGGAAAAGCCTTGTCCCGTTCGGGACTCAAGAAGGAATCTGATATCAAAAGCTTTCGGCCAACAAGTTTTTCGAACGTGAATGGTTTGTTCCGTTCGGGAAAGAAGAAAATTAGGCATGTCACGAACGGAACCAAGGGTTTCCCGAACGGGACAAGAGTAAAACACGCGTGCAGCAGACTTTGAATTGGACTAAAATTCCTCCTCCAAATACAATTACAATTCCTATTACAAATTGATTTGTAATACGAATTAGAAGACTCCGGAACTTCTCCTACTATATAAAGACCTTGTACTAGACTCAATTTAATACGTAGAATAGATTAGACATTAGATTAGAGTAGTTATAATTTAGGTTTCATTAAATAGTTTTTAGTTTAGTTTTTTCCAGCAGTTTATAAGTAGTTTATAATTAGTTTCTGCAAGACGATTGTTGAAGATTTCAAGTTTAATCAAGACGATTCTTTCCGAAATTGACAACTCCGGTATTTATTGTTTAATTATGCTTTCTTCTTCATCATCCTTCTTGTTTTGTTTCAGTTTTATTATGAGTAACTAAAACCCTTGTTCGAGGGTTGATATGAACTTATAAATTGGTAATTACTTGGATTGGATGGATTAGTGTTAATTCGTGTCTTAATTATTAATCTTATTGCTTGGATTAAATTAGCTACTTAGTTCATGAGTTTGTGTTTAGTTAACTAATTGAGAGATTGTTAATTAAATAGACATAGATAATTAAGAACTTGGAGAAAAACGCCGTGAGAGCGGGTTGGAATTTAGGTAGTCGTTGAGTTTGCTTCATAATTATAATTTGATTATTTAATTCAGTTTTAATATCGTGAGAGCGAGTTAATAATTGGTTAGTTAATTAGGTTGTAATTTTATTCGGATCTTTGAGGCTTGAGAGGGCGGGATTCGGTGCTTTAGAATAGCTCGATTCACGATAAAATCACTAAAAACTCCTATTCCATAATTTTACTTATTTATTTGGGATTATCAATCCTTGAGCTTTTTAATCTTATTGTTTTAAATCATATTTTATTATTTGTTTTCAGTTTATATTAGTTTAATTAAATTACAAATCCTATTGATTTTTCTAGTTAGCCGATTAAAGAATATTTGAAATTAGTGATTAAGTCCATTGTCTCTGTGGGATCGATACTTGGTCTTCCAAGTTATATTACTTGAGCAATATCGTACACTTGCGATTATTTGCCAATAAGTTTTTGGCGCCGTTGCCGGGGACAATTGCGTACTTAATAAATTAAGAGTATTATATTCTTGATTGTGTTAGCCTTTATTTTTTGTTTTTTTTATTATTTGAGTTTTTGTGTTTGTTGGATTTTACGTGGGGTGTTCTTGTTTTTGGGTGTGCAGGAAATTTGATATTTGTTGGTTTATCCTCATTTTTTTTTTGGTGTACCTATTCTGAAAAGAGTAATGGCATGGAATCAAAATTATATGCAGTACCAAAATTTTCAGTATAACTGTGAAATTTGTGGGGATTTTGGTCATATTCGAGCCGAGTGTCATGCGCTCTATCCAGATTGGAATGGACATGCCAACTACATGGGTGATCAATGGCAAGCTAGTGAAACTTATGGTTGGAACGATACTTGGGAGAACTCCAATGAAAACTTTAACTTTAATTCAAGTTATCACCCATATCAAAACGAATGGGATTTCGATTCCAACTTTGACAATGAACCACAACAATCATCGGGTTTTCAGCAAAATTGGAATGTGGATGAAGGGAGCAAGATTGAGATATTAATTGAGGAGGTGAGAACCGGTTTCAAAAATCAAGCCGCCGTCAACCACCGTCTTGAGACGCAAATTTCTCAATTGGCTATTTTGATTCAAAATAGAGCTCAAGATGGTCTACCATCTATAACAGAATCAAATCTAAAAGAGCAAGTAAAAGTAATTGAGCTTCGAAGCGGAAAATCACTTGACAATCCATATGTTACGAAGGTGGTTCAAGTTGACGATGTGCCGATCAATAGTGAGGATGAGATGGCTGAAATTCCATATGTCAATGCTTTAGTTGGACATCATCCAACAAAGGTACATGTAGATGTCGAAAAAGAACAGTGTGAGGATGGTGAACTTGAAACTCCGATTTTCCACCCAATTACAACATTCATGAGCTTAAATAATGAAAGTGGAGAGCAATTTGGTATTACAGTACTCTACGAGGAATTCAATAAAACCTTTGATTTCAAAGATCCATTCTTAGAAGGGTTTGATTCCGAGTATGATGGAAATAATACTAAATATATGAATATGCTTCATACTCCTCATGTTCCCTACTATAGAGTACAAGCATACTCTATATCATCCGAGTTTTATTTAAAGGAGCCAACAAGGAAAAAGAGGAAGAAAATGCTACCAAGACGGCTTCCTCATGTTAGGTTGTATTTTTAGCAACCTTACGCGAAGAGTCAAGCTTTAGACTCTAACTAAAGCGCACTTGGGAGGCAATCCCAAGAGGTATTATTTTTCTTTCATCTTACACTCATGTTTTTCAATTTTTTTTTATTTCATTACACTGAGGACATTGCATGAAATAGTGTGAGGATGGAGGAAAAACATATCGTTTAGTTAGGATTTTTATTTATTTATTATTGTTTGTTTATTTATGTTTTCTTAGGTTTAGTTTGTGTTTTTTTTATTATTGTTGTTTTTCTTGTGTTTTTGTGTTTTAGTAGATAGTATTAGGGTGTTTTAGGATATTTGTAGTTTATTTCAATGCCTTGTATCGCTTTAAATCTTTGTCTTTCAATTATGAAAAAAGTGTTAGTTGATTTGGTGTTATCATTAAAATTTGTCAATCTTAGATTTCCCCGAATCAATGAATGTATGAACGCGTTTTCTTAATTCGACAATTGATAAGCGATGCTTGCTTAATGACTTAATAATTCGTTGACATAATCCGATGAAATAAGGGTGAATTCAAAATTTAGACTTGTTCAAATCGTTGAAACATAATTGAATAACTTGATGCGGATTCATGACATGTCGATTGTTTATTTGTAGTCGTTTTTAAACTTTTGGCATAAGTAGCTTAATTTATGTAGGAATTGAGTTTATGGCATAACACTACACACTTTTGAGAGTTTTGAGCTTAATTTCCTTGTTGTGAGTGTTGATTTCGTGTTTTATTCCTAGAACTTGCTCGGTGTCCGTTTAAAGTTACACGATTGAGTTTTCAACAATTAGATGATTATGGCAATTAGGTATACCCCTTTCTTTTAGACCACTTAAATAGACTACCCTTTATCCCTTAGATTACACCAATTTGAGCCTTAAACTTTTTTTTTATTGTTTTTACCATATTTTACACTTTACCGTTCTATGCTTTACCTCTTTTGTTTACCTTATCGACTTTATATATTATTTGTTATGACTATGATGAATATAGGTGATTAATAACTCGAGATTAGTGAAAAGAGAAAAGTGAACTACATTGTGCTTAAAAGATTAAGTTTGCGCCTTGAAAAAAGATTGAAAAAAAAGAGATAAAAATTTGCAAGCAAAAGCTTCAAAAGAAGAAAAAATTCTGAGATTGCAAAAAGCAATGAGTAAAGCATAATTCAAAAAGAAAAGAAAGTTATAGGTTCACATAAACGAAAAACCGGAGTTAGATCAACCTAGAAGTTAATAGTAGTAATAAATAGTGTATTAAGTTGATAATTAGCCTTTGTTTAACCTTTTTACCTACCTTTTACCTTAGCCACATTACAACCCAATAAAAGACCATATGATTTTTGTTGATTACCGAATCAAGTAGCGGAGTCCGGGACTATGAGCAAGCTTATGGTGAGTATTCATGTTTTCAATTGTGAGCTTTCTTTGTTATACACCCTACTTGTTGAAATATTGATGCCATTAGCTTAGTGATGAATCACCAAACTGAATCCGAGCTGTAGTGACCTGCACACCACAAGCAGACAGAGGTCAGAAAGAACTCCGGTGGGGGTCACCGGACGTTCACTCCGACGCTCAAGTAAGATTTTAGGTAGAGGAAGAAGAAGAAGAGAAAAAGAGAGTGCTTAGAGTAGAGAAAAAGAAATTACCTAGGGTTTGTCCTTAAACCCTCTATTTATAGTTAGGGTTTAAGGACAAACCTGCCTTGCTGGCAGGCTGTGAGCCCAGTGGTCCCAGAAATCAGTTATGCTGACGTGGTAGAATATCCCTGCGGGAGGTACGGGTTGTTAGGTGTGTCAGAGGGAACATTCCTCACGTACCTGTCAGAAGATCTTCTGTGGTCCCAGGATCTGGTACACGAGCGAGCGCTCTTAGGACGGGACCTCGGAGCCCGGATAACTTGGGAGTCAAGTTATCATGGTTCCCGTATCTGGGAGTGGCTCAGATCTCGGACTAGGTGGTCCAGTGTTTCGGGCTCAGGAGCTCGGAGCTCGGCTTAGGTCTAGGTCGAACATACTTCAGAGCTCGGGTAAGATTCTTGGTCCGACCTTATCAGGCATGATTGTCTCGGATGATGTTTGAATTCCCATCGATCCGGTGACCCCCCAAGTCATGCGTTCTATGGTTTCAAGAAGGTCGGAAATTGTTACCAGGTCGGTGAAATGCTTGACTTAGCGATGTTCGTTCCTGGCGAGGTTGCTTCGCCCCTACTAGATGTGCTACGTTATCACTAGTCCCCCCCCAGTGCGTCGGATATTTATGTCCGAGATGGTGATTTTATCCGGGTTATTAGATCACGTGATTCTGGGCGTACTTGCTTTGTTTTTGGGTGATCTCTGACACCGAGCCGCTTGTCAGGAAGATGGGTGAGCTGATATGATTATGTGAAAGGACGTGACTGTCGAGATGTCCTGTCTGACAGCTGTTGGAGCCGTTGTCCTATGTGGCGATTGCTTGTTGTCTACGCTGTGTCCACGTGTCTAGCAGTTAGGGCGTGAGCGCTTTCCAAGGAGACGTTTTGAGTGGGATGAGAGAGAAAAATTAAAAGCGTGGCTTTTCATTTTCCCTCTCTTTTCAGTTATAGGTTTTATTTTTCAAACTTTACAAAATCTCTTGCCTTCTCTCTCGTTTCATATTCTTCGTTTTTCTGCTGAATCATAGAACAAAAACTCTCTGTTTCTTTGCTTGCTTTGAGTTTCCCAGTTTTTATCTTCCTTCGACACAAGCGTTCGTTAGTTGCTGTTTGAAGGTGTGATCTGGTGATTTTTCATTCAAAGTTCATCCAAGCTTTCTGAGATCGTTTACTCTGTAACAAGTAAGTAATCTCATCTTTTGATGCTTTAATTCTTCTGTTTTGTGCTGTTTGATTTTCCTAAAATGGATGGAACTTGTTCGTGTTTGCCTTGTTATATGTATTTTAGTACTGTGTTGTTGATTTTTCGTACCTGTGTTCATGTTTCTGGTTAGAGTTTGAATTAAACCCTTTGTATGCCTGTGTTGTTCTTGCGTTTTTACTGAGTCTTTGTGGTTCATTGTTCTTGCGTTTGTACTGAGTCTTTGTGGTTCATGGTTCATTGTGTGATTTTTGTTGCGTTTGGCTTGGTTTCCAGAAATTAGTTTATCTTTGTATGCCTGTGTCTCTGTTTCTGTTCTTCGTTTTGAGGAATGAGTTTCCAGAAATTCTGGAAATTCATTGTGTCGTTCTTCATGTTCTGATGGTTTCACCCCTTAGGATTTCCCTTTTGATACATGGTTTTAACTTTTTGCAAGTTTTATCTTGTTTTTTCCCTATTTGGAACTTGTCTCATCCGAGCTAGTTTCTGTGTCTTTAGGCATGTCGGGTGAAACCTTAGATCGTGAAGAGGGGATGGGATATGACGATCACGGTGTGGGCACAGACGAGCCGTCTACGGAGTTCGTAGTCGTTCGCCCTCTCCGAGGTAACACCCCGGATGTGGAAGAGACTGGGACCTCCCAACCTTTACCGGTCGAGAAGGGGAAAAAGAAGAGAAAAGCTCCCGAGGCCAGCGAGAAAAATGATGACCGTGATATCAAGGCCTCTCGGTGCACCCGGGGTTTTCTGAGAGCAGTACGGGAAACGTTCGGTATTCCTGTCGAATACGAGCTGTCTTTGGTGCCCGAGGGGCAAAAGCTGAACGACGTGCCTCCTGCAAACACCATCATGCTGACCCTGGAGCATTTGCAGTCCGGGATCCGGTTTCCCCTACGCGAGGACTACAAGCAGCTGAGCCGGTACTTCGAGGTTCCCCTGTCTCAGATTCACCCTAATGGGGTTCGACACTTCTCTTGCTTCTTGAAGCTCTGCGAGAAGACCGGGGTGGTTCCCAGCATGAGGTTATTCTGCTGTTTATACCTCATGTCTCTGAAGGACCGGAACCACTTTGCGTACCTGCGGTTCCGGAGTGAAAGAAAAGCGGTTCCCGGGGGGTTGATCTCCGGAGTGATTGATTCACTCCGGGATTTCAAAGAGGATTATTTCCAAATTACCCACCCCTCGGCTTTTGATGGGATGAGCACCTCGTGGGTGATCAAATGCTACAAGCCGGAGAAGTGGTTCCACATCCCGGGACCTCTAGAAGATAACGACATTGCGATCCTTCGGGATGATGCCCCTCCGGGGAAGAAAGCACAAGCTGATGACTTGTGTCCGAAGCTTGTTTTTGACTACTGGAAGAATTCAGTGCCCGGTGCTGGGGGTTTGTTTTTGTCCTTGTCATGTTGTGTTTGTTATTTTTCGTTGTTTGTGTGTTGTTTGTTTTTGTTCCTGTTTTAAATTTGGGATTTTTGTGTTTTTGCAGTGGAGAGCCTTGATTTAGGAAAACTTGCTGGGAAGAAGCGCAAGAGGCCGGCGAGCCGAAATGTTACACCGGCACCTCCTCCTCTCCCCAAGGCTGCCGAGGTTCCTAAGTCTCCTCCTGGCGAGGTGCAAGCTGCTAAGGGCGCTCCTGAAGAACCCTTGCAGGGTATGGACGCTGTTCCTCTCCGGGTTCGTTTGCCGGAGGGAATCGAGGTGCCGGCGGGTGCCCAACCAGTTGGGGACATTCCGTTCGTCAACTTAGACTCCACCGAGACGGTGGATGGCCCCGGTCGGGAGAAGGCTGGTCCAGAAGGAGCAGCTCCTGCGGCTGCTGGCCAGAGTTCTCGGGCTCCTGCCAACCGAGCACCGGACCATCCCGAGATTTCTTCGGGGTCGAGCACTACTGCTCCTGGTCCTCAGACCATTACTCGCGCGAGCTTCGCCGAGTGGGTTAGCAGGCACAACGATGGTTTGCCTGCAACCTTGAACGAGCTGGCCATCGCTGGAGATGTTGCTCGGGTCACAACAATGCCCGCCGACAAGGAGCACTACAAAACGTTCAAGCCTGAGAATTTATGGGCGGTGATTTCGTCCTTCTGCCTCCAGGTAAATGCCTTGCGTTTTTCATTTGTGTTTATCATGTTTTTTGTTATATGTGTTCTTTTCTAATTTGTTATGCTTTTCCTTCTCTTTTCTCAGGCTTCCCAGATGTCGTATATGGCAGATCAAAACCAGAGCCGGATGGAGGTTGATCTTACCTTGGCCAAAAATCTCCTACTGACTGAGCAGAGGAAAGCCCGGGAGGCCGGAAGACGAGCGACCGAGGCGGAAAAGAAGGCCTCTGAGGGGGCTGCTTTGGTTGCTACCTTGGAGTCTCAGCTGAAGAGCTCTGAGGATCGCCGGGCTGAGGACCTCGGTGTGTTGGAGAAGCTCCGAGCCGAGGTGGCCCAGCTTGAAAATGAAAAGACCTCGGCTCGTGAGGACTTTACGAAGCAGCTAGCGGACCTGACTACCCGGAATGAGCTGGCTTCGAAGGGTCTTCGGGAGACTGTGTCTGATCAGAAGAAAAAGATCACCGAGGCCACGAAGCGGGCGGAAGAGGCTGAGGCCCAAGTCAAAGACGTCAGGGGTCGGGAAGAGAAGATCTACGAAGACTTTCGCCGAATTCTATATGTGAGCGAGATGCAGGTGGGCGAGTATGTCCGTGGACGTTTCGGAGCCGACCTCGACGTATCCGACTTTGTGCTGGATGTCGAGGAGTTGGGACGTCGAGCAAAAGAGCTTCCCAAGGATTATGATGGTCCTGCCGAGGTTGAAGATTATCTGGTGGATGGCCAAGATCCGGGCACCAACCCTTCTTAGATAGTCTATCGTTTTTCTTGCCTTGTATATTTTTGGAACAGTGTTTTCTTCTTTGTACTCTTTTTTTTGAATATTGAGCCTCGAGCTCTTTTTATAAGATTTGGACATCTTTTTTATATGTTCTTTTCAGAATGAATGTTTTCTGTTGTTTTGCAATGTTGAGCTCCGAGCTCCTTTGTTATACTTTGAATACTTTTGCAAAGTTTGGTCACTTTGTCCTTAGTATATATATCTTGTTTTTTACCTGCTGGTTTGCATGTTATCTTTCTGAATGAAGTTTTTCATGGCTAACTTGTAGTATAAATTTTCTAGTTTCTATGTTGTTTTTATACGTGGGCTCCTGACTTAGACTTGGGATAACAAATGCTAGGGTAGGTCCTTAGTTGTTCATAAGTCGAGCTTGATCAAGTTGCTCGGCGTGGATAACCTGTTATCTCTGGATGACCCGGGATTGTCATAGCTCGCAGGCGGCATACAGCCCGTAGATGGCACATAGCCCGTGGCCGTAGATGGCACATAGCCCGTAGATGGCACATAGCCCGTGGATGGCACATAGCCCGTAGATGGCACATAGCCCGTGGATGGCACATAGCCCGTAGATGGCACATAGCCCGTAGATGGCACATAGCCCGTGGATGGCACATAGCCCGTAGATGGCACATAGCCCGTGGATGGCACATAGCCCGTGGATGGCACATAGCCCGTGGATGGCACATAGCCCGTGGATGGCACATAGCCCGTGGATGGCACATAGCCCGTAGATGGCACATAGCCCGTAGATGGCACATAGCCCGTGGATGGCACATAGCCCGTAGATGGCACATAGCCCGTAGATGGCACATAGCCCGTGGATGGCACATAGCCCGCTGGTGGCACATAGCCCGTAGATGGCACATAGCCAGTAGGTTTTTTACCGAGTAAAGTACTCGGGTTTTGAAAAAGACATGAATTCTTTTTAATCTTTTTTATTCATTGAGGGGAAAAACTTATGTTTGAGTTTTACAAAAGCCTAACTCAAACATAAGTGAAAAAACCCCTAGGTACCTCGAAAATGAAAACAAGTAACTACTGATAGTATTTCCGAAGAACCTGGGAGTTCCAAGTTCTCGGGAGCACCCTGCCCGACATGTGTGCTATTTTATAAGCTCCTGCTCGTCCGACCTCCGTGACTCGATAGGGGCCTTCCCAGTTAGGGTCGAGCTTTCCCACTCCAGCATTTCCCTTAGCAATGTCTGCCCGTCGTAGGACCAGATCGCCGACTTGGAAACTCAAGGGTTTAACTCTCTTGTTATGATACTTAGCCATTCTTTGCTTGTATGCTTCGATTCTTAGCGCTGCCTGTTCTCTTCGCTCTTCCAGCAGGTCTAAGCATAATTTCTGTTCTTCCTCGTTCTTAGCCTCATCGAAGAACTGGACCCTTAGAGTTGGCATCCCGATTTCCACCGGTATCATTGCCTCGCACCCATATGTTAGAGAAAACGGGGTATCTCCTGTGCCTGCCCTTGGCGTGGTTCTGTAAGCCGAAATGACCTTCGGTAGCTCTTCCAGCCACTGTCTATCGAACTCCCCTAGCCTGGCCTTGAGCCCTTTTAGGATCGTCCGGTTGGTTACTTCAGTCATCCCATTGCTTTGCGGGTGAACTACTGACGTGAAGCGCAGGTCAATGTGCAAGTCGTTGCAAAATTCCTTGAAGGCTCGGCAGTTGAACTGCTTTCCGTTATCAGTTACCAACGCTCTGGGTATACCGAAACGACACACAATTTGTCTCCAGAAGAAATCCCGAATCCGAGCTTCCGTGATGGTGCTCACTGCCTCTACCTCGAGCCACTTAGTAAAGTGATCTACTGCCACTATCAAGAACTTTTTCTGCCCCGTGGTTGGCGTGAAAGGCCCCAGGATGTCAATTCCCCACGTTGCAAATGGCCAAGGACTTGTAATAGGACACTGTTCTGTAGTAGGAGCATGTCGGATATTCTGGTGTCTCTGGCAGTTTTCACACTTCTTTACTATCTCCTCTGCTTGCTTAACCATCAGGGGCCAGTAGTAGCCCTGCAACATTGCTTTCTTGGCCAACATGCGCGGAGCTATGTGTGCCCCGCAAATACCCTCATGTATCTCTCTCAACACATACTCTCCTTCCTCAGCTGTCAAGCATCTCGACCACGGGTGGGTGAATGACTTTCTGTACAAGACTCCGTCGAGGAACGCGTAGTACGGAGCTTGTCGCAAGATTTTGTAGGCTTTATCTCTATTTTCTGGCAGAGTTCCATCCATCAGGTAGTGGGCTATACCTTGCATCCAGTTTTCCAAAGGCTGAGTTAGAAAAATGGTTTCATAGTTGTCGATACTGGAATGCTTTTGAACAGAGAAATGGACTCCTGGTATCTTTTCGTTCACTGTTGCTGCTTTGGCCAATACATCGGCCTCTTGATTTTCCAAACGAGGAACTTGCTCTATTACCCATTTTCCTCCGAGCTCCTGAATCTTGTTCAAGAAGAACTTGACTCTGTCCACGTATCTCCTCATTTCCGAATCCCGAGCTTCAAAAGTACCCAGAGTTTGACAAACAACTAACTGAGAATCACTCCGTATCGTTACGTGTTCAGCTTTGACCACGTTTACCATTCTCAATCCGATCAACAGAGCCTCATATTCCGCAGCATTGTTGGATGCCGGGAAATCAAATTTTACCGAGCTTCGGAGTGTGACTCCGTGAGGGCCTTTCAAGACTACGCCTGCCCCCGATCCATCCAGATTTGATGCCCCGTCGACTTCTAAGACCCACCGTATGAGTTGTTCGTCAGGTTCTTCAGGTTGGTCGCTTGCAGTGGTCTCAGCTATGAAATCTGCCAGTACTTGTGCTTTCAGAGCCGGTCTTGGTTCGTACCGGATGTCATATCCTCCCAGCTGGACCGACCAGCTGACTAGCCGTCCCGACATCTCTGGCCTCTGCAGCGCCTTTCTCAGAGGTTGGTTCGTACGTACTACAATGATGTGAGCCTCGAAATATCTCCTTAGTTTTTCCGCCGCTACCTTCAATGCCAAAGCAAATTTCTCAATTTTTGGGTATCTGACCTCCGGGCCTTTCAAGACCCTGCTGAGATAATAAACCGGGGTTTGCAGACCCTTATCCTCCTTCACCAGGACTGCCGCTGCTGTCTCGTCATTCACCGAGAGATACAAGTATAAGATTTCCCCAGGCTCAGGTCTACCCAGCACCGGGGGTGTGCTGAGGTAAACCTTCAGCTCTTCAAAAGCTGCGTTACACTCCTCTGTCCACTTGAAATTCTTTGTATTTTTCAGGATTTTGAAAAATGGCAAACATCGTTTGGCCGAGCAACTCATGAATCTGCCCAACGCCGTTACTCTCCCGTTCAACTTTTGTACCTCCTTCACCGAGCTGGGTGCTTTCATGCTCATTACTGCCTCGATTTTCTCCGGGTTGGCCTCAATGCCTTTCTCCGAGATGAGATGCCCTAGAAATTTCCCCGAGCGTACTGCGAAAACGCACTTTTCCGGGTTCAGCTTAAGGTTAAAACCTTTCAGTTTTTCAAAAGTTTCTGCCAGATCCGTTGCATGTTCCTCGATTCCTCTAGATTTCACGACTATGTCATCCACATAAACCTCGACATTCTTGCCCAGTTGATCTTTAAAAACATGATTCATGAGTCTTTGATAGGTTGCCCCAGCATTTTTTAAACCAAAAGGCATCTTCTTGTAGCAATAAGTCCCCAGATCCGTTGTGAAAGCTGTTTTTTCTTCGTCATCTTTACTCATCGGGATCTGGTGATATCCCTGAGAAGCATCTAAGAATGCATAGACCGCAAATCCGCACGTCGCGTCCACCAGTTGGTCAATGTTTGGCAGAGGAAAACTGTCCTTTGGGCAGGCATTGTTTAGATCAGTGAAATCTATACAAAGCCTCCATCTACCATTGGACTTCTTGATCAAGACTACGTTAGCCAGCCATTCAGGGTAGTCTACTTTCCTGATGAACCCGGCTTTCAAGAGCTTCTCCACTTCATCTCGGATGGCAATCTGTTTCTCTAGAGAGAAAGTTCTTTTCTTTTGCTTGACAGGTTTGCATTTCGCATCCACATTTAACTTGTGCGAGATGATCTTAGGGTCTACCCCCCCAATATCCTCCGGCTTGTTGGTGAACTCCTTCACGTACTGTTTTATCCGAGCTATGATAGCCTCCCGGTGCTCGTCTGGCCAATCTACCCCCAGCTTTACATACATCTCGGATCCCTCTGTAAGTTCGATCGTTTCTAAGTTTTCTCGGGGTTTCTGAGCTTTTTTCTCTCTGATCAGCAGCTCGGGTGTATCGATGTTCATCGTTTCCACCGTGCTGCCCATAGTGGCCATGTAACATTGCCTAGATAGGGTTTGGTTTCCCCTGATAGTTATGACCTCGTTTTCCACTGGGATTTTCATCATCAAGTAACGAATACTAGTCACTGCACCTGTGCTATACAACATAGGTCTACCAAGAATACCATTATAAGCAAGAGGCATGTCAACTATCATGAACAGTGAACGTACCTTCCGTGTTGGTTCCGCCAGGATTCCCTCTGTTCCGTCCTCCTGAGGTATTTCGATGCCGAGCTCTAGATCCAGCTCGACCATGCCCTCTGGGGTAACTGGAGCTCCCCCCAGCCCCAGGAGAGGAATGTTCACAGGCTTGAGGTCAGTCTTGGATCCTCCCATTGTCAAAAAGACTGTCAGAGTCAACAAGTTAACCGAGCTTCCATCGTCTACCAGCAATCGTTTTACCCATTTCGATCCAATGATGGCGGATACGATCAAGGCGTCTTCATGAGGAAAATCTACTCCTTTCGCATCCTCTGGCCCGAAAACAATGTTAGGCCATGGCGTCCCAGTAGATACCGACATGACCATCTTTTGCTTTTTCTTTCTGCGCTTGCGACCATATTCGGACTCTGAGGTTCCTCCCGAGATTGTGTTAATTACCCCCGTGACTTGTGTTTTCTTTGATGGGGATTGGGCCTCCCTACTCCCCCCGGGCTCCGACCTAACCGAGTTGACCCTCGTATTTCCTCGGTCTTGGCCCTCCTTGGCCACAACAAAATGTTGTAATCGCCCCTGACAGACCAACTTGTCTATTTCACTTCGCAAACGTCCGCACTCCTCTGTTTCGTGGCCATAACCATCATGAAAATCACAGAACTTGGATCGGTCTCCATCTTTCACTAGCCTCGGCGGGTAACGAATCTCTTCGTTGTTGTGCTTGATCCAGGATAGAATTTGTTCCCTCGGAGTATTGAGTGGTACATACTGTCTCGGCACTCCTGCTCGATCTACATATCCTTCCGTTCCTCCTCCAATACTGAAACTTGGCTTAGTACCAGGCCCCGTACTTGGCGGACTGGTCTGAGCATTGAATGGTTTGTTACCTCTGTATCCCGAAGTCTCGTTCAGAGGTCGGTACCGATCTTGGTTACGGTTAGATCCCTGAGTATTCTGCGTTTTACTGGGAACCGGGCTAGCCGTCCCGTAAGACTTCCTCTGCCTTTCCTCGTCAAGATTGATATAATTCCAAGCCCTGTCCATCAACTCGGTGTAAGTGTCAACCGGGTTGGTGATCAGGCTGTCTCGGAAGACTTGCATGCTGGTGTTATCTTTCATAGCATCGATGGCGGTATCATCGTTCAAATCTTCTATCATGATTGCCTCGGCATTGAACCGAGCAATATAAGCTTTTAAACTTTCTCCCGGTTTTTGAAAGCACTTCTTCAAATCACTGGATCTTTTCTTTCGTTCGATGCTCGGGGCAAAATGAGTTTTGAAAGCCATAGCAAGCTCCCTGAAACTAGTAATAGAGCCCTCCTTGAGGTTCTGGTACCACTTTTGCGCCGCATCGCTCAACGTCGAGGGGAACACTTTGCACACTGTTGCGTCCGAGACACTTTGAACTCCCATGGCAACCTGAAAACAACTTAAATGAGTCATCGGGTCGGATTTACCGTTATATCTGTCAATGGGCGGATATTTAAACTTATCTGGAAATGGGTCATCCCATATAGCCTTTGACAAAGGGCTAGCAATGCCACAGGTAGTAAAAGGTCGAGATTCTGCCTTGTGCCCTTTATGCCTATCCAGCTCGGCCTGGACTAGACGAGTAACTTCGTCATGCAAAGTTTTCTGATGCTGAGATGCTGCCCCCGAGCTGTGAACACTCTCGGCCCCGTTTCTCCTGACCGGTGGAGCTCCTGCTCTCGCGGTCCGCAGAGGATCTGCCTCCGGGTCTGGGTCTTCCCTCCCCAAACCAGCGTCACCGCGCTGTGTCCCCGGTGGTAGATTCTCGTCTTGCACCCCCTCCCTTCGAGGAGGAGGAGGATCATTCCGACCTTCGTCTCTCGGAAAAGGGCGATCATGCCGACCTCCGTCTCTCGGCAGATTAGTGTCACGATGATCTTCGCCTCTTGGTGCTTGATGCTCTGTGGGACCCCTAGGTCTGGGTCGCGGGTGATCGCTCCGACCTTCTTCTCTCGGAAGACGACCATCCTGAAACTCAGAAGCTCGGGGCGGTGGGGCCACAGGGGTGGCTGAGGGATTGTAACTTGGGTAATACTGGGACATGACTGCAAAGTGCATCTGCTGAGCCTGGTGCAGCTGGCGAGCCATGTATTCTAAATATTCTTGAGCTTGTAAGACCGCCGGAGGTATATCCTGCCCAGAAGTTGTTCCCGTTCCCGTAGCCACCAGTGTAGCGTCTACTGGGAAGTTGAGTTGAGTGGGAGACAAGGTATTGTGGAGGAAACTCTGAGGCACGGTGGTTCCTGGGGTTGATAAGTGGGTGTGACTTGGATCTGAAGCAAAAGGGTTCGCCCTTGGATAGTTTTCCAACCCATATAAAGGCACAAATCCAGCTCCACTGCCGGAGGCCCTGGATCCTCCCACCTGAGCATTCGCCGGAGGAGTTAAGCCAGTGATCACAGAGGTCCGACCACTAGCAGAGACTCCACCAACCAAGTTAGCGTCGGCAACCGTAGTTCCCAGAGGATCTACCCTGTCCAAAACAGGATCATCAGCCATTGTTTCTCGTCAAGATCTGGTCAGCAACGTCAAGAGAACCAGAGTAGAACAAGGGAATACAAAACGTTTCCCACAGACGGCGCCAAGTGATGAATCACCAAACTGAATCCGAGCTGTAGTGACCTGCACACCACAAGCAGACAGAGGTCAGAAAGAACTCCGGTGGGGGTCACCGGACGTTCACTCCGACGCTCAAGTAAGATTTTAGGTAGAGGAAGAAGAAGAAGAGAAAAAGAGAGTGCTTAGAGTAGAGAAAAAGAAATTACCTAGGGTTTGTCCTTAAACCCTCTATTTATAGTTAGGGTTTAAGGACAAACCTGCCTTGCTGGCAGGCTGTGAGCCCAGTGGTCCCAGAAATCAGTTATGCTGACGTGGTAGAATATCCCTGCGGGAGGTACGGGTTGTTAGGTGTGTCAGAGGGAACATTCCTCACGTACCTGTCAGAAGATCTTCTGTGGTCCCAGGATCTGGTACACGAGCGAGCGCTCTTAGGACGGGACCTCGGAGCCCGGATAACTTGGGAGTCAAGTTATCATGGTTCCCGTATCTGGGAGTGGCTCAGATCTCGGACTAGGTGGTCCAGTGTTTCGGGCTCAGGAGCTCGGAGCTCGGCTTAGGTCTAGGTCGAACATACTTCAGAGCTCGGGTAAGATTCTTGGTCCGACCTTATCAGGCATGATTGTCTCGGATGATGTTTGAATTCCCATCGATCCGGTGACCCCCCAAGTCATGCGTTCTATGGTTTCAAGAAGGTCGGAAATTGTTACCAGGTCGGTGAAATGCTTGACTTAGCGATGTTCGTTCCTGGCGAGGTTGCTTCGCCCCTACTAGATGTGCTACGTTATCACTTAGTTTTTACTAAATTGTGCTATGATTTGCCTAAGTGAAAAATTGATTATTTTCCATGTCCCGCAAGTGATAGTGAAGCTTGAAGTGTGATTCAATTTGACCTTGTACTAATGAGTTAGTAACCGTTGTTATATTGAATTATGTCATAAAATTATTATTGTTATTCGATTGCATCATTATTTAGTTGTCGGTTTTAGAAGGTTGTTATTCATATTATTCATAGGGTCGGGGATTTCTTTGATTGATTTATTTTTAAGTTATATGCTAAGGATTTCTAACATATTTTGTAGAGTAAGATTTATTTCTTGCTTGAGGACAAGCAAAGGTTAAGTGTGAGGAGGTTTGATAGGAGTATTTTACTCCTATATTTAGGTTCGATTTTACTCGGTTTTTATCATGTGTAGTATTGTTTTTATACATTATTTGGCGTTTTTACGTTTAATAGTGTTTGTTAGTGTTTCAGTGGAAATTAGGTGAAAATCGACTATTTGGGGCAAAATTATGGTGGATTGCGTGTACGAGTAAAAGCGGACGAAGGAATTGAAGTTCACGAACGAGATTGAGGAAAAAAGGATTGTTCCGTTCGAAAAAGATGAGTCCCGAACGGAAAACATGCAGAGTGAGCATGAGTCCCGAACGGAAAAGCCTTGTCCCGTTCGGGACTCAAGAAGGAATCTGATATCAAAAGCTTTCGGCCAACAAGTTTTTCGAACGTGAATGGTTTGTTCCGTTCGGGAAAGAAGAAAATTAGGCATGTCACGAACGGAACCAAGGGTTTCCCGAACGGGACAAGAGTAAAACACGCGTGCAGCAGACTTTGAATTGGACTAAAATTCCTCCTCCAAATACAATTACAATTCCTATTACAAATTGATTTGTAATACGAATTAGAAGACTCCGGAACTTCTCCTACTATATAAAGACCTTGTACTAGACTCAATTTAATACGTAGAATAGATTAGACATTAGATTAGAGTAGTTATAATTTAGGTTTCATTAAATAGTTTTTAGTTTAGTTTTTTTCCAGCAGTTTATAAGTAGTTTATAATTAGTTTCTGCAAGACGATTGTTGAAGATTTCAAGTTTAATCAAGACGATTCTTTCCGAAATTGACAACTCCGGTATTTATTGTTTAATTATGCTTTCTTCTTCATCATCCTTCTTGTTTTGTTTCAGTTTTATTATGAGTAACTAAAACCCTTGTTCGAGGGTTGATATGAACTTATAAATTGGTAATTACTTGGATTGGATGGATTAGTGTTAATTCGTGTCTTAATTATTAATCTTATTGCTTGGATTAAATTAGCTACTTAGTTCATGAGTTTGTGTTTAGTTAACTAATTGAGAGATTGTTAATTAAATAGACATAGATAATTAAGAACTTGGAGAAAAACGCCGTGAGAGCGGGTTGGAATTTAGGTAGTCGTTGAGTTTGCTTCATAATTATAATTTGATTATTTAATTCAGTTTTAATATCGTGAGAGCGAGTTAATAATTGGTTAGTTAATTAGGTTGTAATTTTATTCGGATCTTTGAGGCTTGAGAGGGCGGGATTCGGTGCTTTAGAATAGCTCGATTCACGATAAAATCACTAAAAACTCCTATTCCATAATTTTACTTATTTATTTGGGATTATCAATCCTTGAGCTTTTTAATCTTATTGTTTTAAATCATATTTTATTATTTGTTTTCAGTTTATATTAGTTTAATTAAATTACAAATCCTATTGATTTTTCTAGTTAGCCGATTAAAGAATATTTGAAATTAGTGATTAAGTCCATTGTCTCTGTGGGATCGATACTTGGTCTTCCAAGTTATATTACTTGAGCGATATCGTACACTTGCGATTATTTGCCAATAGGCTTCAAAGAAAAGCCTATCTTAAATGTTAGTCCAAGTAATCTTGTGGCAGCGCAAACTACTCTATCTTTGTGGTTACCTCCACCAATAGGTTTTCATAAAGTTAATTTTGATGGTGCTATTGATATGAACTCCAGGATAGGTGCGATTGGATTTGTAGTATGTGATTCTGCAGGTAACATTATCTTGGTCGGGGCTAGACGTTTTCTGGGCATAGTGGTACCAATCGTGATAGAGGCATTGACGCTTCGGACATCGATAGAGGAGATGTTACTAACAGGTTATAAAGATCTAATCCTTGAAGGAGATTGTCTTAATCTATAAATGCTGCTAATACCTCCACAAATGACGACAGAGATGCCAGAGTAGTTCCTGAAGATATTCTTAATCTAGTTTTCTGTTTTTCGGAAATTAGATTTAAATATGTAAACCGTAAACAAAATGGGGTGGCCCATCTGGTGGCTAGATAAACCCTAGTCGATGACTGCTTTGGCAGCTCTCATCATTCTGTTATGAACTGGCTTTCTCAAATGTGTTGAGGAGTCATTCATTATGTATATATCACATTATATTAATGAAATTCAGCGACTTAAGTAGCAATTTGACCCCTTAACTTGTAAGCAATGAGCAATTCACATATAAATTAACTTTGTGGGCAAATTAGTCATGAACTTGCTGATTATGAGCAATTAACCCCGTTATGAAAAATTAACTTAAAATTTGATTGGGTAAATTGACAATTGAGGGACAAATAACTTATATATTTAGGGGACAAATTGCCAAAATGGGGTTAATCGCCCATAATATATAAGTTCATGACTAATTTGCCCACAAAGATAATTTATATGTTAATTGTCCATTGCTTACAAGTTGAAGGGGCAAATTGCTATTTAAGTAGAAATTCAGCCTTTGTTAAAAAAAAAATAACATAATTAATGTCCTAAACGTAACGAAGTCGCCAAATGGAGGTAAAAGAAATGTTTCACTTCATACACGCGCGACATACAGCCAATCACATAGCGAGTAATATCAACTCTCTCTAAAACAAATTACTAGTTCGTTGACCATCTGCAAACTCATTTTGACACCTTCTTTGCTTCTTATTGCATTCCTCTTCTTCTGTCCTTAAAAAACTTAAAATCGAAAAAAAAAAAATTAGGGAGAGAAAGTAAAATAGAATCCCTACGAAATCGCGTCCCTGAAATTTAGCGATTTTCTCTCTGTTTCTCTCTCTCTCTCACTATATAAGGTATGAATTAGATCTCATAACGGTTCTGTTTGTTTCCCGAGAAAATGAATTAAACAGAACTGAATGGATTACTTTTGACTTTACTTTGTGTTAGATGAACACGTCATCTTTAATTTTTTGTTTATTTTCTTTTAATATGACTATTTGTTCACCAACTGAATCGACATTTTTCCCTTTTAGTAAGTAATAACTGAATTTGCACGGTTAATTAATCAATTTAACATGTATTTTAAATTCCTGTTGCAATCTTGATGTGTATACACTTTAAATGCTGTGAAATTGCACTTATTAAGAATTTTTGTTTTTGATTTTACATATTTAGATAGGTTTTAATTACTTGAATTGCTCTTAAATTTTCATATTATTCTCAGTTGATTTAGAGTGATTGTTAATTGTTATAGTAAAAGGAGGAGGAAATGAATTGAAGTGAGAGAGATAATCAAAAAGAAAAGAAGAGGGAGAGATGAATGTGAGCCATGCGTCGGTTCATCCAGTCGAAGAACCTCCTACCACGGATGGAAATAATAATAACAATGTACCTCGTGTGAGGATGAAAGACATACAAGGAATGCCTGGTACTAAAGGCGGCTTCGCCTTGCGTGTTTTTCAGTTCATCTTTGCTGCTGCTGCTCTTGCTGTCATGGCTACCACTAGTGACTTCCCTTCAGTGACTGCCTTTTGGTAATCACTCACTCGCATTTTCTTCGTTAATTTATTTATTGTACTTTGTTATGTTGTGTCTATATTTGGGGATTAGAATTCAATGAGAAATGAGAGAAACGATGGCAGGGGATTATACTAAAGTAATTAAGATTGAAGTATATAATGTAATAATCAACATTTATGATTTAGTTTGCTACGCCTTTGGGGGAAGAACATCACTCTATGTTTCCAGCTTTCAAAATCCAAGGTTATAACAATGTCTAGGGAGGTACTAAATTTGCCTCCCATGTAAAATGATTCAAGTTTGGGTTTAGGATTTTCATGAGATTGAGAAGAAGCTCATGCCTTTATCATTTAGGGTATTATGACAGTTTGTTTTCTATTTTGTCGGATACACGTTGAAATGTTGGTTTACTTAATGTTTGTTGAGCTTTTATTTCCTTTAGCTTTTGATTTACTCGAAAAAAGAGTGGCTTAATACATGGGGTTAGTTTTGCTCTCTTCAAAATCTTGTTATGGAAGTTTGGATAAATGGTCCTTCTTAACACCTGTGCAAAACTAGATATTGGCTCAAAATGAAACTCTAACGATGTCTCTCTTGATGTACTTTACTCTAGCAAGTGATTAGAATTGCTGTTAATTAATGAGTTGTTTCAAGTTAAAAGTTCAAAGTGTCTATGCTTCAGTTGTCGTTCATATGACAAAAGAATTTCTGCAGTCTATTTATTTTAATTGGATGCATATTCAGAGGGAAACTCTTGTAAAATCTGACAGTTCACTGCCTTCAAGTCATTGACAGACATGGATAGTTGATGAATGAGAAAAGAGTCAACCTGGCCTTCGTACTTGTGTTTCGGAATCAAATAAATCACTTTTTAACTTTTTTAATCAACTAGATCTCCAAGCTTGTGTCTCGAGGTCAAATAAGTCACTTTGAACTTTTTTAGCCAGTTAGCTCCCAAAACTTGTGTCTCGGAGTCAAATAAGTTACGCGTTTGAGGCATATAGATTAGGGGTTATTTGACCCCAAGACACAAGTTCTGGGATCTAAAAATTAAAAGTGACTTATATGACCCTGAAACACAAGTTTTGGGATCTAATTGACAAAAAAAATTAAAATGACTTATTTGACCCCGAGACACAAGTTTGAGGTCCGGGTTGACCCTTTTCTCGTTGATGAATTACAGACGAAATAGTTTTAGGGTGTTGAGAAATGACTACTTGTGTACCTTTTTCAATTGCCTTACTATTTTATTATGTTTTATCAGGACATCAAAGTTTTTTTTTTTTATGTTTTATCAGCTATCTTGTTGCGGCTGCTGGTTTGCAGTTCTTGTGGAGCCTTACCTTGGCTATAGTTGACTTATATGCTATCTTGGTGATGCGCTCCTTGCAAAATTATCACATCGTCAGCTTGTTTGCTGTTGGTGATGGGGTAAGATTAAAGAAGTATATTGATTTAAAAAATAGTACTATCTTTTACTCGTTCTAGTTGTTATTACTTATCTCAACAGTATCTATATAGCTTATGTAATCGTGTTCTTGATTTGGCATTTATTCAGTCGTTAAGCATTTATAATCTTGTTGCATATGTTTAATTAATATGTTCTGAACTGCTCGGTTCTGCTCATGAATGTTTTTAGTAAGTTTCTTTGGTTTGTCTAATCAATTTAGTTCTTTAGTAAGTACTTCACTATATATCCATCTGTTAATGTACAAGGTCAGTAAGACTAAAGCTTAAGCTGCCACTTCTATTTTGAAAATAAGCGTACCTAATGAAATTGTTCATACTTCATAGAACTTTTTTCGGCGACTGTTTTTAGCGTGTTCCTAAATCACGCAACAAATATAAATCTAAACTTAGGGTATTAAATGTGGAGTGTTATATAGTCGACATCTTAATCCTATGTGCATTTTTCTTCCCATCCTATTGTATCTACATGTGATCCGATAGCGTAATTATCTCTATAAGTTCAATTTTCTTGGTCTTGTAGTTTAACTGTGTCGCGATTCTCATGCAGCTCACATCCACTCTTACATTTGCTGCTGCTTGTGCTTCTGCTGGCATCACAGTCCTTATTGATAATGATCTTGGCAGTTGTGCTGAGAATCATTGTGTGCAATTTGAAACAGCGACAGCCATGGCTTTCATTAGCTGGTTTACTGCACTGCCATCTTTTCTACTGAACTTCTGGTCTCTGGCATCCAGATGACAGAAAAAAAAGACCGAAAACTGAAAACCAAAAAAGAGAAAAACAAATCGATATACGAGCCATTTTGTCACCAATTGATGAAATACGTGGTGGTGTTTGACCTGTATTGCCTGATGTTGTGTGCTCCAATTCTCAAATGTTGAACTCAACTCTCTTCTTCCACTTGAATAGTTTTTGTAAATTGGGATGCATCGTAAATACTTGGGGTTGTTTTGTATCGTCAGCTTATGCTGTGTATTACGGAGGAAATGAAGTTGAGTTTATTCTTCTAGACATGGATTGTAGAAGTAGCTGAACTTGAGTAGTGTGTCTAACAAAGAGTGTTACCGATAAAATTTTCATCTTTCATCTCCACTTTATTTTTGATGTCTCCCATTTGCTTGTGTTGTGCAAATCTGATATTTGTGGGTCAGCATTATTGCAATAGAAGTAACTAAGCAGCTAGTAATACATATTTTTTTGGATAACTCATTAAACTGTACATGTTTATATTACACATGAAAATATCATACAAAACAATACAAAAATGAACTTCTAGTTCATATAAGCATTAGTTCTGGAAACAAAAGAGGATGAATGCAGTAGCGGATCTAGAACTTTATTATGGTGGGTCCAAATATGTACCAATAAAATTAATTAAAAATAAATTGGTAATAATATAATAAAATATTTTTTTGTCATTATATTGATGAATTTTTATATCATGAAATTATTAAATAATTACATCGTTATTCCTACTATTAATTTTTTTTATCTCATTTATACTATTAAACAATTTTTTAATGTAATTTTTAATTTAAGTTGTTTTCTAGAATAACCTGTAAGACCATTAAAATCGAGTTCCTTTTCTTTTGTTGAAAAAGTTTGTACTTTATTGAAATTTATCTTTTTGAATATTAGTTTTTTTTATATCGAGATAAATATTGAAAAATTAATAAATTATTAGATTCAAATGCAAAATAAAAATTTAGTTATTTTTTTTCTCGATTTGATCTACTATATATATGTAAAAATTAACTATAAATTATTAACAATGATTTAAATATTTAATTGAATAAATATATATTTAAAAAATATGTACATATTAATGATTTTTTCAATTCAATTGCTTGAATTTTTTCACTTCAAAACCCGAAGTTACAGTCTGTTCAATGATTTTAATTTTTAACTTGAAGTTTGTAATTATTGTTGTCATTAATGTTAATGTTAAATTTTCATTTTTGGTTAACATAAAAAATAATGTGGTCCATTTAGATAATTTTTCTTATCCTATACAAAAATGTGTTGAAGATGGTAAAATTGGACTTAAAAACAAAAATCAAGATCATATCAAAACAAATTTATAAGATGTGGAAATGCCTCACTGTCTTCTCATAAGACTTGATGTACTCTTCTCCCAAGTGGTAAGACACCTGCCCTAACATATTATCTGATGTGTTAGTCAATAGGCCTACGCAGCCATGCAAATGAAGAACGAACCTAAAACAAGCTCTTAAGCTTCGTCTTCTATAAATACCAGACTCTACTCCCACATTTATCACCACCAATTCTAACATATATCTCTTCCGCTCCTGTCACCATGGCTAAGCCTATGCTGCTCTCTGTTTCTCTCTGCCTTCTTGCTATCTTCAGCGGATCACTGGCTAGCCGTTCATTTCAGATGCAAAATGAGTGCCAACTCGATCGGATCAATGCCCTCGAAGCCGATGATCACATTCAGTGCGAAGCTGGAACCATCGAGTCATGGAATCCCAACCGCGGCCAGTTCCAATGCGCTGGTGTTGCTGTCAACAGACACACCATTGAACCCAATGGTCTTTTGTTGCCAAAGTACAACAATGCTCCACGACTTGTCTATATTGTCCAAGGTATCGTGTATATATCTACTAATTAATTTTATGAGAAATATATTGAAGAAATTCTTTAGATTGATTCTTTTTTTATAAAATGCAGGTAGGGGTATGCTTGGAGTGATGATGCCTGGATGCGCTGAAACATTTCAAGAATCTCAACAGTCTGCTGGCAGCGGCGATAGGCAGGCAGAGCAGCACCAGAAGATTCGTCATTTCCGTCAAGGTGATATCATTGCTTTGCCTGCCGGAGTTGCTCACTGGTGTTATAATGACGGCAACGAACGCGTTGTTGCTGTGAGCATTTACGATATTGCCAGCAATGCCAACCAGCTTGACAACAACCCCAGAGTAATATACAATCACATTTTTTACTATCCATGCTTATACCATTTGAACTATAATTTTTTTTTTTATGAATTGCTATAGCTCAGCAAAATTCATATTTTGGCTGATAAAACTAATCTGAATCTCATTGGTGTTTTTTGAATAAATTCTGTAGAGCTTCTATCTAGCTGGTAACCCGGAAGATGAGTTCCGACAACTATCCGAACGCCAAGGTGAGCGTGGCCGTAGCGAGTCCTCCCCACGCGGCAGCCGTAGCCAGAGGCAACAGGGATCTTGCAACAATATGTTCTGCGGAATGGACACGAGAGTCATTGCCGAAGCTTTCAACATTGACGAGCAGTTAGCAAGAAAGCTTCAGAGCCAAAATGACTTCAGAGGCAACATTGTCAGAGTCGAAGGTCGGATTCAGGTAGTTAGACCACTGCGAACCCAACAAGAAATGGAGGAGCAACGGGAACGGGAATCTGAAGGAAGCCGCCGTTATAACGGTGTTGAAGAGACTTTCTGCACCATGAGGCTGAAGGAAAACATTGGCGATTCTTCACGTGCAGACATTTTCGTCCCTGAAGTTGGTCGTATGAGCACCGTTAACAGCCATAACCTCCCTATTCTCCGGTCGCTCCAGCTCAGCGCTTCCCACGTTGTTCTCCGTAATGTAAGTTAATTAACGCTACCTCAATAATCGAGAAAATCTTGTGTGAACCTAGTTCAATTATGAACCATCTATTAAATACATGACACCCGGCGTATGTATATCTTTTTAATTTACTTAACAAATCTAATTAAAAATTTATTGGCAGAATGCTGTTAGATTACCCCACTGGCACATGAATGCCCACAGCTTACTATACGCCATCAAAGGACAAGCATGGATTCAGATAGTTGATGAAAATGGCCGCAGTGTGTTCGACGGCAGTATGAGCCAGGGACAAGTACTGACCGTGCCGCAGAATTTCATGGTGGTTAAAAGGGCGGAGAGTGACCGATTCGAATACGTGGCCTTCAAGACGAACGACAACGCCATGACCTCCGATGTTGCTGGCCGGACTTCATCTGTTCGAGGTATGCCTGTGGAGGTGCTAGCCAATGCATTTAGGGTGTCAATTGAGGAAGCCATGAGGATCAAGTTTAACAGGCAGGAGACCACTTTTGGCCGCTCAGAACGTGGGTCTGATAGGAGGGCAGTTGCTTAAGTTAGTATAAATTTGCAATGAATAAAAGAAAGGGACTCTTTTCAATGTGTAGAAGTTGAATAAAAGAAACCAATTTTATGTATAATGCAAAGTTGACAGAGGACTTGGAAATAAAAATAAACCTTTTCTCTTCTTAATATTATCTTATCTCGTCCTTTGGAATTCTATTCTGTTACATTTTTTAGATTTCTAAACTTCGGTAACATATTAAAACATGTTAGGCAAATTTAAGTAATATATACAAAATCATATTACAAAAATAAACAAGAAAAATTGAATAAAATTACAAGATTAATATCAAATATTTAGCGAAAATCTCCATCACATTCCAACTTGTATCGTACTTATTTTGTTTCAAAAAGATCCATGCCCGAAAAGGTGTGTGCTCCCGTTGATGTGGCACTGACAATGCTTGCCACACATGATAAAATTAGGCAAAAGATGTAGAAAAATCCTTGAACTTATTTTTACACTCTCAAACTCTAAATCGGTTCAAACAAATTCTAAATTCTTTTTTAAAATAATAAGATTACAAATTAAAGTGTATTCCCCGGTCACTCAAAAATTCAAAATTGCCTGTATACCGCTTAAACACACTATTGCATTATCTCCTGATATATAACATAACAAAGCTTTTCTATATATAACATCACTATATATCACCACTTTACTTTTGCCTGAAATGAAATAAACCAGTCCTGTTGGCTGACAAGCAGAGTTTGCTATAGTAGTTTCTAGTAACCGTAAAATCCACTGATGTTGTACTGATATGATCATCACATAATCAGTTACAAACAATTATTGATGCATCCAAACTTTCAAATGTAATTCATCATTTAAATAATTTTTTCTTTAGGTATCTACAGTAATCAAAGAGCGAAACTGTTTTTTTACCATTCAAACAAAACCCGAGTTCATATAAGCATTATTTCTGTAAACAGAAGAAGATGAACGTCAAGCTTGTTTCTTGAACTTGGCTAGTTACATAATCTACTTTACTCGCGACTAACACATTCTCAAACAAACTACAGCTGCTCTCACATAAGATGTCTGATGTTTGAAAAACTGGCGGATACTAATATAAGAAGTCTTAAGGAACCTAGCTAAATAGTCTAATGATTGTAAATTTGTAAATCAAATCTTAGAGAAAAAAAAAATAAGAATTCTATTGTCTGCATTGTTCTTTTCGAGAAATATTTAGGTGAACTTAGTTTACCACTTAAAATTATGAACCATCTACAAATAATATGTCATGTGACATAATTATAAATTTATAATAAATAATCCAATTATTTCATGACACATTAATGATCATTTAAATTTAATTCTAAAAATCAATAAATAATATATGTCATTAAAATGATTGAATTATTTATGATAATTATATCACGTGACACATCATCATAATCCTACGTGATAGATTAGATTGATTTAAGGATTTCTAGTTGTTTTCAGTATTTACTACTTAGAGTGGCCAGTCCCAAAACCAACACAGGCTCCATCGCTAGCCTCGAAACCACCGCCGGTGCGGGTTTGTTGAGAACATATACCCGCGCCGGTCTGTTCTCAAATCCGAGAATAGACCATGTCTGTTCTCAGGTGAGAACATATGTCTGTTCTCACCTGAGAACAGGCCACGACCTCTGGTGGCCGGCGGTGGTTTTTTTTTGTAAAATTATAAGTAAAAAAAATATCATTCAGATTCCTAATTAAAATTGTTTATCAATATAAGTCCTTTGAAGGATCAAATTGAAATATATCGTAAATATTAAGGATATTTGTGAATCTTTTTCTAAAAGACATTTGACGCCGTTAACTGCCATAATTAACGGAAGAGTGTATTTCTCCAATAAAAAAATTTAAATGGTTTTTATTTCGATAAAGTAACCACAAAGACTTAATTGTGTCGGAAAAATGAAAAAGGGCTGATATGTATTTTGGTAAAACCACGAGGTCTTTTTGTACCTGTTGCCTTCTCAAAATCCTCCCAAATTCAAAAGCAAACCCTAGACCTAGAGCATCTCCAGCTTAACTTCTCCTGTCGGTCGTCGTCTTCATTGCAAAATAAAAAAAACGAAAATTTTCAATTCTGTATGAAATAATAAAATGGCGAAAGGCGACAAACAGAAGGCAAAAATTGAAGAAGAAGAAGAAGAAAATCCGGTGATAGAACTGAGCAGCGGCGATGAAGCCAACGAGGATCTAAGCTTACAGATTGTTAAGAAAGCGCTTCAAACGAGAGCTGCAAAGTTGGCCCAAAACGGCAGTAATATTGTCGTTTTGGACGATGATGACGATAATAACATTGATGCGTCTAAGAATGATACCGGAGTTATTGGTGTCACTGGCCGTGATGAGTTGGCATCATCCTCGTCGCCGCCTGTGGACGCTGACGTGTCAGTGAAGAAGAGGAAAAAGAAGAAAAAGAAGATTCAAAAGAAAGAAGAAATTCAAATTCAATCTGTAAGTGTGTTGATTTTCACGATTTGATTGGCCTATAAGTTCCCCTGATTTTATGAATCTTTATTGCCATTAAAAATGATTTAGTTCAATTATCATTGCCGTTGAAATCTAATACTGTATCAGGCAAAGGAAGAAGGGAATGCGGCGGAAACAATCCAAAAAGTTGCGGTGGAGGAAGCATTGGAGAATGTGGAGGCAGTTGAGATGGCGGCGGAGTTATATCCCAACGCCGAAACTAGTGCTATTGAAGTACCCGAGAATATGGTTCTGCGAAAACTTCTTGTGAGTTTAACTTAAACTTTTGTTTTGGATGTGCTATTTGGAATACATGTTACTTTCTCTTAAAGTATATGACTATGAGGAATGTAAATTCAGTGTGAACTATGAAGGTTTATATGGGTTGAGTATGTCTTTATTTGTTCTGTCAGCGAGGCCCTAGATACTTTGATCCTCCAGATAATAATTGGTCAAAATGCTTTAATTGTGGAGAGGAAGGTCATATGGCGGTGAATTGTCCTTCGTTTGAGAAGAAGAGAAGGCCTTGTTTTCTTTGCGGGGGTTTGGACCATGGTGTCAGGCAATGTTCTAAGGTCTGTAATCCGAAATAATGGTACATATTTGTTTATATTTTTATTTATTCATAGTTGTGAGTTGCTCTTGAATTTTACTTAGTTGATTTGGGCTTTTTGTCTGATTATTTTATGTTGAGGGGATCAGTATTCAGAATAAAAAATCTATTCAAATCTAATTCATAACTAACATCTGACTTTTCCCCATTAGAGACTCTTTTAGACAAGAAAAAATTCGTAATTGCGTTCCCATTAAAGCAAAAGTGTACATCTTCATTTTTTTTTAATGTTTATGCTTATGTTTTAGTTGGAACTCAATATAAGTGGGTTGCAACTTAAATTTGATGACTTATGAATATTTGTCGTGTTTGATTTCTTTTTAGGAACGGGTTTGCATTATTTGTAAATCTGTTGGTCACCGTCCAAACAAGTGTCCAGAGAAACATAAAGGTGGTCTTCAGAATGCAAAAGTTTGTTTGAAATGTGGAGACTCTGGGCATGATATGTTTTCATGCAAGAACAATTATTCTCATGATGATCTCAAGGTTGTGTTCCTCTGTACAAATTTTATTATGCCTTTTTGTTTTACTTACAGGCCAGTTTTATCATTTGAATGTGAAGGACTTTAATGTTTATTTGTTTCTTAACATTTTTTTAGTCTTCATGCAGGAGATACAGTGTTACATCTGCAAGAATTTTGGCCATCTATGTTGTGTGAACTCTCTTGACAATAGGCCAAGCGAAGTTTCTTGCTATAAATGTGGTGAACTGGGTCATACTGGTTTGGTAACTCCTGATTGGCATTTTGTGGCCCTTTTTTCTATCTTTAATTACTTCTTTAAGTTGAATATTCATGAAAATTCTTTAAATATATAGATAAATAAATTCAATACTACTTGCATTAACTATGTAAACAAACTTGGAATAATCAAATATTTTCTTGACTTCGGTAATGCAGTCTAACCACAATATTCACGCAAAAAGAAGAACATAAATAATATATTTAAATCTTAGAAGACTAAAATTTAATAGTTCAACTCAATGTCCAAAATGTCTTTGCCCTCAAATAAAATGTTAAAGCAAACTTCTAGCTCACAATGGCATTCTAGACCTATCTAACAGACTTAGTAAACCAAGCTCTTAAATCTACATGAATAAGTTACTGCAGTCTATTTTTTGAAAAAACAGATGGCAAGAGATTAGCTACATATTTAATAAGTATATAAATAGTTAAACTCTACTGATTGTTGAATTATGTCATCTATTTCAAAATGGATACTCATTTTAATTTCTTTTTTATTATCAAACTTTAATTTTGAATTCAATATTGATATTAATGAATTTTCTGCTGTGATGAAAAAGAATAACTTTAGAATATTCATCACACCAGCAGCCACGTGGATTTGAAATTATGTGGCTGCTGAGGCGGAAAATATTACAGGAATACTTTTTCAAGTTAGTTAAAATCCATCTGAAGTTTATTAAAGACTTGTGTCATTGAACTCAAAATTGAAGGCTGGTTATCAAAAAGGGAAAAAAAAATCAGAACTTAGTATCCATTTTGGGACAAAAATGCATAGTTTGGTGATTGCTATGGTTGATACCCATGTATCCTTGTGTCCTAAATCTATTTAATGGTATGTACTTATTAAGTACTTATATATTTGAGAATGCTATTACTATAAATAATATATTATCTTTTAAACAGGCTTTAAATAAGACTTAATTTTCCTAGATTGGCTGAATGCAGTGTATAAATTTATTATACAAAATAATTCAATGGATTAAAATGCTAAACTTAAAACCCAGAAAGCATATGTAGCACTACTCATCAAGTGAGGTTAAAACTTAAAAAAAAAAACCCCATTCTCTACTTTACTTGAGTGTAAAGGAACATTGGTAATAGTGGAGACAATTAAAGAAAAGGATTTTTGTGTGGAAAATGTGGGTTGAAAATGTAGATGGAAGCATGTTAAATTATAAGATTTTATAAGACAAAATAACTTGTCATCACCCTACTGTTGCTTGCAAGATACAAGAAAGAAGAAGAAAATATCATAATCTGTAAATCAAAACTCGCAAAATCGTGCACATAAAAACTTGTAAGCTAAAAGCAGTATCTTTTTGGAAGAACTTGAAGAGAAATATAAACAGTTGGCTGTAAAGGGAGGCTGATTCAAATAAAAGAAGAATATTAGGAATTTCTTTAAATAAGCATCTAGGTTTAGAAGTTTTTAACATAATCATGAACATATTAAAACACATGTTGAATTGATTTGTTAATTGTGGATATTATACATGATTACAGATGTAATCATGCATGCTTGTAAACACTAAGACACCTATTCTGGAAAAATCATTTATGCCGTTTCAAGTATTAGTAATATCTTTATTTCATAGGAACGTTACTCTTTTATGTCCATCAATGTCATTGTTATTGTTGTTGTTTTCATAATGTAGGAATTGGTGAAGCAAAAATCACCATCAAGTGGGCATTTATTTTTTCCTCATGTGTAACTTTTATGTGATTTCATACATATTGTGCTTCTTTCTTTTCATGTGATTTTAATTTTTTTGAAGCTGCCAATAGAGTAATTTATTATTATTTTTGGTTATAGTGTTTCTTGGAGCAACAATATACCAATGCGGTTTTATAGTTAATTCATTTACTAGTTTTTAAATGATTGGCTGAAGTTGATGATGCACTAATATGTATTAGAATATTATATGTTTATTTCTCTACCTATCCATAATAAATATTTATTATTGAAAATACTAATAGTACTATCAACTATATAATATTACAGATCTCTTGTGATTATTCGATGATTCCACATTTTAAATCTGCACTAGCATAAGCTAGGTAATCGTCGATGATGCGGATTTTAATTCGTCCCTGACATTGCTGTTGATAACATAATTTTTGTTGACTATATTACGTGAGGGGTAATGGGAATTGATTTGTGCAGGAATGTTTAAGCTTATATGACAAGGCTGCCACAACAGCCTCATCTAGTTCATGCTTCAAATGTGGTGAAGGAGGACATTTTGCACGCGAATGCACAAGTTCTGTAAAGGTAAGTTTTAGCAATGACTTCTTTTTTGATGTCGGTAGAATCATTGTATGTTGCCTAAGCATTTGCTAATAATTTTTGTCATAAAATGTATCATACTAGTGGTTAATGGACAATTAGTCTCAACATTCACTTTCTGGCCAATCAAAGCACAAGTTTTCCTATGTAGCTTCTCATAATAAGAAGCGAGTTACAGTTTTGTTGAGAAGTTTACACTTTCCTTTTTCCAAATGTTCTCCTCAAGACAAGGAAATATTCTATTAAAAAACCGAAAACCCTTAATAATTCTCTTCTCCAGCTGAAATGTTGTGCGATACATCTTATTTTTCCTTATGCATTTTATTAGAAGTTACACTTGTTGATTGTATTGCAGGCTGGGAAGAGAAATCATGAGATATCAACCCCTACTTTAAGACGTCATAGAGAGAATAATGAAGCTTTGGGATTCAAATCTGCTCCTCAAGATCTTAATAAGTCTCGTAAAAAGAGGAAATCCAAATTTGAAGAAGGAAGCAATACAACTCCAACAAAATCAAAACAGAGAGGTGGATGGCTTGCTGAGGATCCTGAGGAATACTCGCAGTCAAAGTCCAAAAAGAATCATTGGAGGTCTCCTTCAACACCGTCTTATAAGGGTTATAAAAATTCTTTTGTTGGTCAGACATCGAGTTCTTCAATGCACAAGAGTTATTCAGGTATGTCGAGGTCTCCATATTATAAGAAACCACAAAATAATCATTCGGAATCATCAGCATTGCATAGTTCAGCTTCATCTTTCCATAACAGATATTATTCGGCATCAAGGTTTAGCAACTCTGGTAGTGCTGGGTTCAGGGATAATTATACTTGGTGGTAGTAATGAGTTTGCATGTAAACAACAGCAAAGAGTTTTCGTAAATTCTCTTTCGCTGATCAATTAGTGTAATCTTGTAGCAAATGAACTTTGATTTGAGTTAATTTTATTCATCCACATATTTTCGCATATGAAGGAACATTCAATTTGTAGTTTGTTCCTCTTTGCCGCACATCTGCGTGCTTATTGATCTCATTGCGAGCTTTATAAATAATTTTTGATAGAGTATTGGAGCTGACTTTAATCTAATATGATATATAATTGGCAAGCTTTATACTAGAAAAAAAGTTGGGTTGCCGCTAATATTGATTTTGTTGCAACTAACCCAGTATGCAATTTTCTCAACTTAAGACTCGTGTTTTTCTGTTGATTGTGTTGTATTGGTGCAAATTCTCAATTGGCTCATTTGGATTGATGTGGTGATGATATATATTAGATTGGTGGTGTTGGCATGTTAATCTGTGCTTAAAAATGATATTTAGTGCCTCGCTGGTCTTGGCATGCTAACTATTGCAAATAACGTTCATAACACATGCGCTTGCAAACAAACAACCAGATCATATTGAGGCGACAAATTAGTATTTCTTAATCAATTTTAATTCATAACAGAAATATATCTAAATCGTTCATTCTGAAAGTTGTTATTAGATAGTTTATATGCATTGCGCAATCTCATTAGTTATTAAAAAAATTTGCCTTCAACACAACCGAGGGCTCTGACAAATGTAATACAGTTCTGAAATCACTAACATCAATTTTTGAATCACATGAAATCATAGTGCTAACATTGACATTTTATGATTGGTTATTTTAAACTTGTATTGTTTGTGCTGTAGTAGACAAGCTCATCATAATCAATGCACTGTGTATCTTTATGCTTGACGATCTTAATCATGCTATTATTGTTTTGCTTATGAGTAATTTGTTTGTGTAACTTGTCTTGAACAAACCCAATGTGGTGTGCATAGCCCATAAAGCATGAATAAAACAAATAATGGGGTTTGAGTTGCTAGCAACCCAATTAGCCATAACTGCAAAATTAATCCAAAAATGTTAGTTATAAATAATAATGAATACATGATATAAATATAATCAAAAATCATGAGATACCGCCACAAATCCCCTATACAACTTAAGCGTCACAAAAGCTCTAGTATTTTCCATGAATGCATCAACTAGAAACCTACATACAATAGTTTTGAGTATAGTTCCTACCAATGTATCATGATTAAGTCTGTTCTCCAAGCTCTCCCAATCTTCCTGATGTCAATCTTAATTCTCCTTAAGGCAGTAATCTGCAAACTGGAGCAGGTGGCTTCTAGATTTTGGTGGCACGAAGATGTTAACCAAAGAAGAATCCAGTGGCTCAACTGGAACAAATTAGCCAAGCCCAAAGACTCCGAAGGCATGGGATTCAAGAGATTATATGAATACAACCATTTTTGGTGGCCAAGCAAAGTTGGAGGCTCCTTCATGACCATGACTCCCTTTGGGCAAGGGTCCTATGGCGAATTTACTTCCCTCACTCTTCCTTCACCGAGGCAAAGAGAGGTGCACGACCTTCATGGGCTTGGAATAGCCTCTTGGCAGGTAGGAATCTTATCCTCAAAGGCACCCGCTGGTCCATGGAAACGACTCCTCGATAGAGATTTGGAATGCTAAGTGGATCCCTGACTCAAACAACTTCTTTCTCAATGATCCCACTTCAAGACTGCTGATATCAACAGAGTTATTGACCTCATTGACATTAATCAGAACTCTTGGAACTCTCCTCCTATCCAGCGCACTTTCTCTGAAAGGGAAAGCAAACAGATCCTAGCCATTCCTCTGGGCATGCCTAACACTCCAGATTCTCTCATTTGACACTTCACCAAATTAGGGAACTAATTGGCTAAATTTGGATACAAGCTGCTTTTCGACAGCAACCCCGCTTTGGACAATAAGAAACTATGGAATTTCATTTGGCGTATTAAAGGCCCTCCTAAGATCAAAACTTTTATGTGGAGGTGTGATACGAACTCTTTGGCAGTTAAGTCAAATCTTCTCAAGATCTCAGATTCAGGCATTTGCCCCATCCACAACAACCAAGATGAAGACACCTTGCACATGTTGTTGCATTGCCCTACTTCTAGGCTTGACTGGTTCTCCTCAAACTTAGGGTTTAACTCGCAACATATGCATTTTATTTGTTTTTCTGATTGGTGGCTATACATGCATGATACTTTAGCATCTGCTAGTTTGAAAGATAAAGTTTTGTTGGTTGCTTACACTTGCTAGCGTATTTGGTGCTCGAGGAATGCCTTTATCTTCCAACAAAGAACCATTAATCCTGGAGAAATATTTGTTCAAACTTGGAAGGACTTCTAATTTTGCCTTTCCACTCTCAAGCCTGCCTGCCCTGCCTCAAATCACAGAAGGTCTTCTCCTAATCATTGGCAGCTTCCCCCTTCAGGCAGATTGAAAATCAACTCAGATGCCTCTTTTGATAGCAACACTCTTAGAAGCACCGTTGCTGTGTTTCCAGATACATCTTGGAGCCCTGGTTTATGGTCAAGCAACTACTAATTTTTGCAGAACTGTTCTTGCAGTTGAGGCCCTTACCCTTAGAGACACAGTCAGAAGCGCAA
This sequence comes from Mercurialis annua, assembly GCF_937616625.2. Taxonomy (NCBI): domain Eukaryota; kingdom Viridiplantae; phylum Streptophyta; class Magnoliopsida; order Malpighiales; family Euphorbiaceae; genus Mercurialis; species Mercurialis annua. The sequence goes on from NC_065570.1 coordinate 65,010,229, forward strand.
TCTGCAATAACTGGAACCATGTTGATTGCGAATCTGACTCTTCAATCTTGATTAATTAGTGCAATTATCATAATGATGAAGTCCCCTGGGATACTAGACCAGTTGTTGAGGAGATCAAGGAGATTGCCAAACATACTCAATATTGAAATTCTTCATGTTTTCAAAACAAAATAGAGTAGCTGATTGGATTTGTAAGTCTCCAAACTTATTATGTAATGAGGGCTGGTATAGACACCCCTCCTGAACTACAATGCCTTTTGCATTTGGATTTACATCCTCATTAATGATATTCATCATTCTGATAAAAAAAAAACTTGTGGATGCTCTTATCTTGAACCAACTAGTGTGTTGTGCATAGCACTAAAAGCATGAGTAAATAATATGACGAGGCTTCAGCTGCAAGCAACCCAGTTAGCGATAACCTTGAAAAATTAATCTAAAAATATTACTAGTTATAATCGACTTCACCATCAGTTCTTTACAAGAGGGCTTTAAGCATTATTTATGACATTCTAGGTTGCTTGTGGAGGTTTCTTGGGCACTTTATTTAGCTTCATCACTCTTTAACTTAGAAGCATCAGCTGAATTCTCAGGGTTCAAAAAACGCCCCGTCATTGGATCAACTGGACGTGTGTCACGAGGACCACCTTTGCGTCCCAATGCCACCATTGGTGGTGGAGGTAGCAGTCCTGCTCTATAAAGAACTCGCTGAACAGGTTCTGAAGGTTGAGCACCAACAGATAACCAATACCTGTTGAATGTCCACAGATTAGGATAACTAAAACAGAAACAGAAATTGAAAAAGAGAAATTAGTATATGGCTCCATTTATTTGACAACGCAAACGATCTCCATTATTAGAAGCTATGAAAGCAAAACAAAAATTAATAATTCATTCATCCTTCAGTTTTCTGTGAATCTGAGAAAGACACATTAAAGTGACTGTGGATTAAAAATAATTAAATCTAAATTGTCTGCCAAAAACAACTACAAAATTAGTACAGCTCCTATATAGCCGGTTTACTAATGTTCATTTTCATTTAAGTATCACAAATCTATAGGATATTAAGGGAAATTCAACAACATCACAAGAATGCCAAGCACATAACACCATTGACTGAGAAGGAAAATATGCTATTGCTGAATGAGAATGAACATCCTAAGCCATTATTTTCATTTTTTACAACTTCCAAATTTAAAATAGGTATTGTTAAACACAATAAGGGTACAGAGGATAGCAAAACTAAGTAGCTGAAGTATCACTAAGACAATACTGCATTATTAGTTCAAAGCTCGAGGTTAGACTACAAAGTCTAGTGTTATTTAGCTTAACATGTCAATATCCGCCTTGTGTTCAAACTTGCTTTTTGATGTTGACAAAGTCTACATCTAATACTTTGCGTTCGATTCTAGTAGCATATTGTGCCTGTAATCAGAGCCTCCGAATTTTGTTTAAAGTGAAAAAAGGAACATTTGAAAAACTGTGTAAGGACTAATCTAGCACAGATGCATCAAAAACTCAACTAAATTGGGTACTAATAAAAATCCTCACCGGCAGATTCTAATAGAATCTGTTCACTAACTGTCACCCATATGTGATCCATGAACTGGAGGTAGTATTTAATACTTCTGATATATAATAAATTATATTTGAGGATGATTCCACACTTCAGTGGCAAACTTTATGATTCCACACTTCAGTGGCAAACTTTGTTTTTCAAATTTAGAAAATTTCAGACCTAAATCTCTAATTCTAGTAGACAAAAGAAGTGATTATTTTTGGTCAATTGTATTCTGATGGTAATATTTTGACCTCAATTCTGATACATAGTGAGCCTTGGAAAGAAAATGCTAGCTATAACATTAAGACATTTCTTACTTGACTCTGTCGAAATTAATACCCATCCTTTTGCCTCCATCTTGACCTGAAGATTTGATTACGAAATTAATTAAGAAACAAAAAGAAAAACGAACTAAAAACTTGAAGCTCGAGTTTACCTGGCAAGGGATTATAGTAACCAAGGACCTCGAGGTGTTTGCCATCTCTTGGAGATCTGCTATCAGCTGCCATTACTCGATAAAACGGCTTGTTTTTGCATCCAAATCGAGATAATCTAATCCTCACCGCCATTATCCTTTAATTAAAGTAAGTGATGAAGATACTGGTCAGCCGCTAAATAACAAATAGCAAATAAAAACCTATGGTAGATACCTTGACTCTAATTTTAATACAAAGATACACATTAAAAGTGTGAGAAATTTAATTTTAATAAGACAATATAAGTCCTTTAAAGTACTTCATTAGATTCATAATCTCAGCTGCAATTTGAAAAAGCATGCCATATACACCAAACAGTAGCAGAAGAAATATCTGATAAAATCTTGTTATAAGAACTTTATGATCCCTAACATATTAACAATACAATCCTTCCAAAAATGCAATACAGAAACAAATGCGAAGCAAAAATCTGAGGGACTTAAGAGAGATGCAACTAACCTTGACGATACAACAGTATTAGCGTCGTCGAAGGAATTGATGTCGTCGGCTTATGTGGTGCCGTCGGCAGCGGTGGTAGCGTTGAGTAGCAGGGGCGTCGAATGGAGATGCTTAAAATGTGTGCAAATATGGAGGGTTTGAATGAAAACCATATAATAAAAGTGCTTAAGTACACTTTTATAACAATGTCAAGGGTTTTTATGTATCTTCTGCCTTCAATTAACTACACTGTAAATCCAATAAATAAAAAGAAACGTGTTACTAGAAGTTACGCAAAAAGACATGGCGTCATCATCTCCACCAGAAACCCTAAACCCCTCTTCCACAGAAACTTCCGATCAAATGACCCTCCCATCATCGGAAACCACCGCTGCCGCAGGCGAGAACAACAACGGAAACAACCAAGGAGAGAAGAGAAAGAGAGAGGAGGAGGAGGAAGAGACTGAACAACGACTAAAAGCAAAACAAGAATCAGAAACAGAGCAAACAAAAACTGAACCCTCGGAAAACCAGTATTACAAAACCTCACTGTGTTCATATTTCAGGCGGCATTCAAAATCTTGTAGCCACGGGAGTGAGTGTAAGTACGCACATGGTGAAGAAGAGCTCAGAGTTAGACCTGATAATACATGGGACCCAACATCACAGAGGGTAAGAAAGGATGTATTTTTGGAATTGGAGATTGATGATACTGATATTATACCCAATGAAGAGGTTATGATGACTGAAATGATTGGTGCTGAAGGAGGCTGTTTGAATCCTGAACTTAGTAAATGCTTAGTGCATCTTCCTAGGAAGTGGAATTCTGAGTATTTAAAGGACTTCCTCGACGAGCAAGTAAGTTTATCCAATTATTTAGAGACAAGGCATATTCGTTATTTAAATTTTTGCATTGTGCTGTTTGTTGGGTGAATTTAGTGTTGCTTTATTGCAAATTTAGATTCTAGTGTGATATAGATGAACCTTTGTTTATGTATGAGTAAAACAATTTTATATGTTGTCAGGGTGTTGTTTTCAAATGGGCTAAGAAAAAGAAAGGAATGTCTGTAGGTTTTGTGACTTTTGAGACAACTGACCTATTGGAGAAGGCAACTGAGGTATCCTTCTGTTTTTATGTATGTGATAGATATGAAGATTACTGACTTGCAATAACCTTCACAAGTTGTGTTTTTTAAATTTTGATGTGATAGGAGCTGGAAGGAAAATCCGTTGGCAGTAAGAAATTAAAGGTTGCTGATGTTATTCCCAGATCATATGACAAGAACATAAAATCAGCCATGGCTCAACCGCAGAATGCTGCACGGAAAGTTGAATCCTCATTAGATGGGGAAAATGCAGATGTTACTGAGGATGGTGATGCAAATCACGACGGTTCAACATTAGATGGTTCAAGCTCCAAGTCAAAAACTGTTCGGGATGCCGTGACTCCCCTTGCTCATATGCCTTATGAAGACCAGCTGGAGCATAAGAAGAACTCTATAATGCAAATGCTCAAAAAACTGGTCAGATAAATTACTTTGCTTTTTCTTATTAAAAAGCATATCTTATATTATTGCATCTTAACTGACTGAACTCTTACAATTGCTGCAGACTAGAAATGCACGTAAAGCATGTCCGAATGGTGTTTCTTTGCCAGAATGGGTTCTGAAGGCTAGAGAAATAGGTGATATCATAACTCTGAGAGAGCTATTCTGTTTAATGTAAATCACTGTCATAGTTTGAGGAATGGTCTTCTTTGAAACTCTAATACTGTACTCGCTGTATAAGATTTTTGTTTTTCATGCATTTATTTGTTTTGCTTTCTTTCTTCTTATGAGACTGTTAGAGACTCGTTCGACTCAATTTCTCCTTTTCTTAATTGGTCCTTAGGTGGTCTTGCATGCAACCTTGAGGGTATACTTGCATCTCCTCTTGTGAATGGATACCGTAATAAGTGCGAGTTTTCAGTTGGATATTCTCTTCAGGGGAAACCTATTGTTGGGTTTATGCTGGGAAACTTTAGGTAATTTGTTGATTCATTTTCCTTGGATGCTATTCCCCACTGTTGACTCATTTCACTGGAGCTATTTCTCACTATCTCTATGGTGATTGAATTTAAAAACAATTTATCCAGAGATGGAGTAACAGCTGTAGAAGAACCTGTGGACTGCCCAAATGTCTCTACCATTGCTAGCAAGTATGCTTTCATATTTCAGGAATTTCTCCAAGAATCACGCTTGCCACTTTGGAACAGATTTAAAAATTCTGGATTCTGGCGTCAATTAACAGTATGTGGTTCTGGCAACACCTTGTACTGATGGAAGTGTCAGTAGTAGCATTATTTGGTGCTTTTTTTCTTTATCTGTTTCTACTCATACCGTTGAGATGTTTCCTCAAATCATCATTCCTTTTATCTTTTTTCTTGTTTTTAACATAAGGTCCGAGAAGGAAGATTACCGGCGAAAGATGCTGATATCACAAATGATGTCAGCGTATCGGAGGTCATGCTTATTGTTCAGGTTTGTTTGAGAGAACTTTGTTGGCCTTTTTTGTCTAACTGGTAACTTGTACAGATAAAGTTATGGAGAAACCTCTTTCTAGCTTATTTTAGTCCAGTTTCATAGTCCAAACAATGTATTTGCATTTTCTTTTTCCATTTCACTTATAAGGAAAGTTACGCTGCACTATTAAATTTTTTGGCTTGTATTTACAAGTATTGAATCTCAATTACACAGGTATGCTTAGCTGGCTTTGACGATGAACTGGTAAACAGTGAACTCGGGAGTCTGGCTCATGCATTTGCTGCTGGAGCTGCTGCGAACTCTCCACCATTGCCTTTGACAGTTATTGTTCTTCAGGTATAAGCTCTTTGTTCTGGTTTTCGAACTTTATTAGTTGAAATATTCTTTTCTAGTCTTTTGAGAGAAGGGTCTGGGACTATGGTGCTGGACAATCAAAGATTGCTAAAACTGTAATTGCCTCCAGCTGACATGATTATATGTAGTTGACTACTGAAAGTGTTGGTGATGTCGCTCTTTGTTTGTCTCTTGAAAATGCTGGCCAAAATAGATAAAACCAGGAATTGAGTCCATACATGATCATAAAACATTTTTTTCTGAAATATGCATGATCAATATATGATAGTCTCAGTGACTTTCTGCTATTTTATATAAATGTATGTTCTTTGTTTTGGTTGTAGTTGCTTGCCACCTTCTGGCCTCTCCTTTAAATGTCATCTTTATTCTTTTTCAATCTATTAACCCTTCATCATGCTGCAATTGCTTTAACACTGCTGTTTCTTTATATTGCCGCAACTAAGCTTTTTTTTTTCCAAAAAAAACACTTTTGTAAGTGAATGTTGGCTATTTTTCTTGTAGGATCACCAAGGAATATCAAATGTGGCACCAGCTGATGCTCCATTGAGAATTATACCCCTTCTAAATGCCGGAACTACATCTGAAGCAGAGGCAACCAAGAACGTTGTTGAAGCGAGAATTCATGATTATATAAACAATCTTTGCTTTTCCATATCACCTACTGCATTTTTCCAGGTTAGGATCCCGGTTCATTTTTATCCTTCTTGTTTGTGAAGCTTTTGCTACTATTCTTAGATGTTTACATAAGCAAATATACACAGGTTAATACATTTGCTGCAGAGAGACTCTATTCTCTTGCTGGAGATTGGGCTGCCTTGGGTCCTGACACCTTGCTGTTTGATATATGCTGTGGGACTGGAACAATTGGGCTCACTTTAGCTCATCGTGTTGGAATGGTATGGTCATCAATCCACTTTGTCAGAGGCTTTAGTCTCATTCCTGCTTTATGGTTGGCAAATTTATGTTCACCAATTCATAACACATAAAGCTCCTTCGTATGATCAATTCAATTAGAATGGTAATAGTAAGTTATGTGGAGGTTGTTAACATTGTCATTTTGGTTATATACAAGTATGTTTATATATTAATTGGATTTTGGCAGTAAATATATTTTCCATCTCCTTGTCTCCCAGAGACAAGTGTGTAATCTTATTTTATTCTCCTTCGATGAAAGATGGTGCTTATCTTCACTTTGAAATTTCTAGGTTGTCGGCATTGAAATGAATGCTTCTGCAGTTTCAGATGCTCAAAGGAATGCTGAAACTAATGGCATAAAAAACTGTAGATTTGTTTGTGCAAAGGTGCGAATCAGTTTCTGTCTCTTCTATCTCTGTTATGTAATATTGATTACACCACAACTGAGGGGATCGTGACTCGAACTATATTGCCACTTACGAAATGAATAAATGTTGAATTTTTTCACCTTGTTAAATGTTTGGCATTAATTTTGGGTATGAGATTAATTTTTGTTTGCTGTGAAACCTATGCAAATTTGTATTTCATTCTAAACATCATGATTCTTTTCTCAACAATTTGGCTGTTCTGCCAATTATGAGCATCAGGCAGAGAGTGTGATGGCGTCTCTATTGAATGAGTACCTGAATGGGCCGCAGAAGCAAGATGAGTTATCAAACGCATGTGAAACCAGTGACAAGGAAGTTACTGCCAGCACAGATAAAGATACTCCCGTGGATAATGTGGTAGATACTACTGAGATAGATATTAGTGAGGTAGATACTAATGACAACTCAAGCCACAAGCTTGGTAACGGTAAGGGTGATTCTGTGGGTTCAGAAAATTATGGACAAGAACACCAAAGCCAGCCTATGGAAATTTGTGCCTCGGGAGATGGGACTCCCTCTTTGATGCAGTACAAAAATGTTGTTGCCATAGTCGATCCTCCCCGTAATGGCCTTCATCCCACTGTGAGTACTCATTGTAATATGCAAGCAGTTCTTTTGTATCTTAAGTATGTCATTGTCCAGACATGCATTTATATTATTCAGTAATCATCAAGAATTGTACACAACATCTAAACAAGATGCTCTGCTCCACACAACATAGGGTCTATGTAGCGGGGAAACTTATCCAGTCGTGTGTTTTGAAGTTCATTTCTTTTTTCAAAAATGCTTATGAAACTCCGAAACTCTATGTATAACATATTCTTGTAAAAATGTCTTTTCTTGATTTAACATTTCAGTGTTTTCTGTTTCCCTCCATGCTGCAGCCTTAAAATAACACTGTGCTATATAGCTTGTGCCTATAAATGAATCTGGAGATCTGTATTCGACCCTTGACCTGATGATTATACTCTTCATTCTACTAGAAGCTTACAATTAATATTATTTTTGTCCAGGTGATCAAAGCTCTGAGAACTCATTCAGGTCTACGGCGACTAGTGTTAGTTCCATGCTCTAGTTCTACTACTTATTTGGTTAAGATAAAACAATTGAATCTTTTTGACATCGCCTTTTTGGTGTTTTTTATAGTTATATTTCCTGCAATCCTGAAACCTTAGTAGCAAATGCTATTGAGTTGTGCACACCATCACCTGACAAAATAGAGAAAGGAAATAAAAATAACCGGGGATGGAGGAACATGAGCAGCGCTGGTTTGGCACGCCATAGAGCCAAGTCGATGCCGATTTCAGAGGCATTTCATCCGGTAAAAGCTATGGCTGTTGATCTTTTTCCACATACTACTCACTGCGAAATGGTGATGCTCCTCGAAAGATAAAAATGAACATTCTCAAAATCTTGTAAGTTCTGTTATTCCTAATGAAAACTGCAAATTGTCATCTATATTCACAATTTTGACTGGCATATTTAATCTGTTTCATTTCTTGATCTACCCTTCTAAAGTTCTGCAAATAATTCTTAACATTTAGATTAATTCAACATCAGAAAAGTTGCCAGGCATCTAGAATTTCTTACAAGATAAATTTTACCTTTGAGGATGGCTATATTATCCCTACATGTAACAAATATATTCCTATTCTCATGTCTGCCTGACATTTTAGGTTTGAGTTGACTCTGGATGTGTTTGATCTTTCATGAATCATGCCTACTATAACTGCTATACCTAATTTATATGCCAACCTTCGTTTTAGCTAAAACTGTCCGCTCCCACTTAGGGGTGTGAAAAAATCAAACTAAACTGAATAATTGAACCGTCAAATTTTGTTCGGTTTGATTTGATATTCTAATTTGTTTGGTTTCTCGGTCCGGTTCGGATTTGAAATATTTCAGTTAAGTTTTAATACAAACCAAATTGAAATAACCGAATTGGTTCAAAAAAATTAACTGAATCAACTAGTATGGTTTAATTCGGTTTGAATTTTTTTATTTTCTTAAAATTTTGGTTTGGTTCAGTTTAAGTTTGAACCAGATGCACACTCATACCCCCGCGTCCATTTTTCTTTCCCTCCATGCCGCTGCTTCTATCCAATTGGCATATACATCTAGGGTTAACCGAACTGATTTTTTCTAAACCAACCAAACTGATTTTATAAGAATCTGAAATGTTTTAAATTCAATTGAGTGTTTTTTTAGTTTGGTTTGATTTTCCGATTCGGGTTTGTGTCAAAATTGAACTGATTTTTTTTTATCATCAATACCGAACCAAATTCAAATTTTTAATATAAAATTAAATCAAATCAAATTTCTCGGTACATTTTGGTTAATCTATTTTGGTTCAGGCACTCCTTATCCATTTCATCATCAAAATCTGGAGTTTAGTAGAGTTTCATTCCATGTGTAAGAAGGGTGATCGATCAATAGCATTCATATATAATAGGGATAATATTATAAAAATTCATAAATCATATTTATTTTTTCAATTTAATCACGAACTTTAAAGCGCCTCAATTGTATCCAGAAAGTTCCATTTTTCTTAATTTGACACACAGGGTCATAATATGATGACGTGGCTGCCGAAAATGATGCCCACCTCAGTAAAATCACACAAATGGATGGGTGCTACGTTAACATATGTATCAAATTGTAAATAAAATAAAATTTTATGCATACAATTGAGACGTTTTAAAGTTTGTGATTTAATTGAGAAAACATATATAGATTAATTAATTGAGAAAATCAAACCAAGGTAGAAACAGACTTTCATGTTTGCTAAAAAAGAGCACATGTTGTTAGACATGTTGTAGTAATGATCTAAGCTTTACAAATAAGCAAAATCAAAGAATGATTATGATTTTCAAGTGGGAATTCTTTTCATTATCTCTTTTACATTTCTTTAGCAGCCATGCATACAAGTGTTAATTATCGCCCGCATTAGTGTAGTTGAAAAAGTAAAGATCTTTTGATTGCCCATTAGCATTCTTTAATAATATGAAATTTTATGAATACAATAAATCCATTGATTTAAAGTACTATACTTTTTGAAATATTTAAACATATTATTTTTTATGTTTTTTTGGTTAAATGAGTCGAGCTTGAAAAAACTGGTATTCGGCTTGTTTTCGTTCACAAATAGCTCGCATATGAGCTCGTCTGATAGTTCATGAACAAGCTCGTATATGAGCTTAATGAGTTCATGAACCAGCTCGTAAGTTCAGTGAAGAGTTCATGAACCAGCTCGTAAGTTCAGTGAAGAGTTCATGAACTAGCTCGTAAGAGCATGATTATACGTTCGCGAACTAGCTCGTATATGAGCTATGGTTGTGTTCCTTTGTTTAGATGCTAAACAAGATTGGTTCGTTGTTGTTCATTGAAATACTGAACGAGTTAAGCACGAGCTCAGCTCGTTAGCTTGTTCAAACCAAGCTCGTTTAGTACCTTAATGAATAAATAAGAACTCAACTTATTCAACATTTAAATGAACAAATATGAATCCAACACGAGCCGAACAATAAATATTATAAATTTTATAATTTTCAAACATCATCTCGTTCAAAGATCGAACGAACACGAACGAATATGAATATCTCGTCCTGGTATCAAATTGAACATGGATATTTCAAAGCTTGATTCAGTTAAGTTCATTTTATAGCAAATTTTATCAATAAATCAGAAAATTTGTCTATTTTAATTATTATTTTAAGTTATAGGCAGTTTGAGGGAGGCAATCCAATTAACATTCCACTATGAAATGTGGTTATTTATATGTCTACATGTATTCCACTGTCTCAGGAACACAAAGCACTAATTTGCAAAATAATCAGAAAATAAAAATTGACTACCATTGCTATCCTTTACCACTTCTATGGAGCTCAGACAACTTTTTTTCTTTTTTGTTTCGTTTTAAATTTTTAAGTTGGCTGGCTGCTGATATCTTATTTAATCATTTCATACAATTATCACTTTATGTGAATTAAGATTTATTTATATTTTTACTTTCGGAAAAATATAGGACCAGGTGTATATACTTTAAGAGAAATATATAGTTAACATCCTCCGATAATATTTGTTTATTAGATTATTAAACTTTTAATTTAAACATTAGCTTATTAGACTATTATGTAATGTCCAGTTGTTAGTTTCACTTCTCATAAAATTATTTTCTTCAATCACACATACAATGGTTAAATTTTTTGGGCTTAATACTAAAAAGTAACCCACATTTTTTACTTTTTTTCATTTATATCTCACAATTTTCAAAACTTTAGTTTTTGTCTAATGTGATAAATCCATTTCATTTGTAGCTAGAGATATGTTTTTTTTTTTTTAAAAATTGACTTTGTTATTTATGAAAACTTTTCTTTTAAAAAAAATATTAAGCAAAATTAAGCTACAATTTTGAAATTACAAGATTTGGTCATAAAATAATAATTTAAAAGTAAACTATTATTGAAATTAGGCTTAATCACTCAAAAGTCCCCCACCTTTAAACTTTTTTCCAATTGCACTTTGACGTAAGAAAATTCTCTCAGAACTCATCCACCTTTAAATTCTTTTTCAATTGTACCCCAAAGTATTAAATTGACTTCTTTTCACATGAAAAAAAATTAAAATACTCTTTCATTTTTAATCTATATTCTAATTAAACACTAATATTATTAATAATATAAAAAATTATTCTTTCTAAAATTATATCCAATAACTTTTTAAAATTAAAACTATAAAATTTCAATTTAGGGTACAATTGAAAAAAAAAACTAAAGGTCGGGGGATTTTGAGAGGATGTTCCTACGTCAGGGTGCAATTGGGATGGAATTTAAAGATGGGAGGATTTTGAGAGAGTTTTCCAACGTCAGGGTGCAATTGAGAAAAAGTTTAAAGGTGGAAGGCTTTTGAGTGATTAGGCCTTGAAATTATGTTAAAGTTGACATTTTTTAAAGGTTAAGATGTAAATTCTTTTTTTTTCTTCAAATGTTAGATGTTTTTGAGTTATTAAGACTAAATTTTGTAATATTTCTCATTTTTAATTAGAGAGATTCTTAGATAGACTCGGTCTACCACGTCATCCGTGAACTAACCTATCATATTATGACACGTCATTAAAATAGTGAAACTATTGTAATTTTGTTTATTATTTTTTTACACTTTTGAATAGTAACTTTACGAAAGTGCCATTATTTTAATGACGTGTCATAATGTGATAGGTTTAATCTATGGATGACGTGCCATTATTTACTTTTTTTTGTTTTTCTTTTTTCTAAAACCTAAAATCGATATATAGAGGGAAAAGAACATGAATTTAATGTCATTATTTACTGATAAAAAAGTTGTTTATAAAACGAAAATACAGGTTCGAACCTTTTTCTTTCTAATATTTATGAATTTGAACTTGAAACATATGAGCAGGTGGACACCAAAAATTTAAATTCTTTCTATTAATTTTTTAAAGGATGATATATGCTTCAATGGTCCCATTAGAGATAAAAAAAAAATGAATTGAAGTTAATTTAATAGAGCAATTTAGAGGGTGGTGATTCAAGTTGCATAGACCTTTTGACAACAAGCAAAAGCAGGGATATTGTACATGAATGACCCTTAATTTCCACAACAAGCACTGACTGAGCATCTTTCCCAAAACCAAAACCAAAACCAAAATCAAAATAAACCAAACCAAACCAAAACCAAAAGTTTATTTATATCCTTTTGACAAATTAATTTTCTAGCTCAATTCATAAATTAATCAAATGAGAGTACAGGAAATGTTTTGATTCATTAGTTTTTACTATATGATTGCATAAACTATTTTAGGGTTCAACTCCCAAGCCAATCAATAGGAGTTTTCTTTAAGCCTTTTTTTTTTATCAAGTCTACTTGTATTGCATTATTTTATGTTATGTTGCCCACATATTAGGGGTAGCAAAAATTCGGTTAAACCGACTCAACCAATCTATTTTAATTAAATTTGGTTTAAGTTAGTTAATTCAGTTAGTCCGACAGTTTCAACTTGATTACGGTTAGAACTTCTAAGAGTTTGATTAACCAAATTAACTGAATTAATCGTATATTTATTATTTTTTATATTGAAATCGATTTAAACGAGTTAACTGAATTGCCAAAATAATTTGGTTTGTACGGTTTTATATTTTAAGATTTTAAGTAATTTAATTTTGATCAATTTGATTAATTCTTACAATTCGGTTAAAGAAATGATATAATCGGTGTTCATTAAGGTGGTTGGCCTTTTAACCAAACCGATCATTTGGCCGCCCATGCCTATAAGGTGGTTTCTTTGACAAAAGGTGGAGCGGATGATGAAAATTATCAGTTACGGAATCCAAAAAATTAATCAAAATGGGGCAGAATTTTGTTTTCAGTTGAATTATGCATCGTTCCTCTATTAGTTTTAGACCGAATAATATATTATTAATTTTTTGAGACCAAATAGTATGTCGTTTTGACTCAAAAGAATTTTAAAATTATTCGACCGTTTTTAAAATAATTATTCGATACACATAGATCTCGTATATTTTGGAACCAGGATGAGCGGCTGCCCCATCTTATCCCGCCACTGGAAATCATGAAAACAAGATTCACAGTCAGAACATGCATATGATTAATTAGTCATATCCAGCGGTAGGGTGTTTTTTTAAAACATTGATTTGCCTTCCCTTTTTTTTTCTTCATGTTTTTAATTATCAATTGCAATTTCCTTGAACATTGCCTAGTATTAATTTATTAAAGCTAGTTTTTACATAAAGTATATGAGAATCTGTAATTTTTGTTGAAATGGATGCTTAAATTGAGTTCAGTACGCAGCACCAACACCAACATCATTCAAATCATTTCCATATAAGATATATATGCTCGCCAAAAAAGAATCAAAATCTCAAAATATTAGTCCCTCCATACATAGAAAATAAATTTCTTTGACTTACACACATTATTTTAAATATAATTTATCTTGGGAAAAGTATACTAAACCATCTATAATAATTTTGTTAAACAATTAATATATTTATCTTTCTAGTGCATTTTTAATAAATAGTAAGTCAAAAATGACTCTTAAAATGCACATAAAATTCTTTCTAAATGACTCTTAAAATGCACATAAAATTCTTTCTAATATTAAAATTATAAAAATTATTAACTACTATTATTGTTATCAAAGTTATAATCATTCTAATTTAATTGATTAAATTTAATATAGTCAAGGACACTTTAGATATTTCTCTAATTAACTCATTTTTTGCGGGTACATGTACATACATGAAGGGAGTTCAGTTTTTAACTTTTACTTTTCAAAAATCTCCATCAAAACGTTTGGTGAGATTTTTTTAAGAGTTTTTTTGGAGCTTTTTGAACCTCCAACAACTGTTGTTTGAAAAAGTTCCATTTTGGAGCTTTTTGCAAACAGCTGATAGCTGTTTCAATTTTTTTAAATTATTTTTAGATACTATAATCGTTTATAAATTATATAAAATTATTTTATTTATATTAAAACAACTATAATTTAATATATTTTTTAAAATAAATCATAAATTTATCAAATAAAGTATCTAAATAAATTTAAACTAAATATTGCTTCTTATAAAATAATAATTATTAATATTTTTACTAAATATTATATAATATATTTATAGTTTAATAAATAAAAACAAATATTATGCTCTTTACGTCATTTTATATATAAACAGCAACAACTAATCAAATCTCACCAAACACGTATGCTCTATCAGCTATCAACTACCAGTCAACAGCTAACAGCTATTAGCTACCAGCTATAAAAAAACAGATGAACCAAACATGCCCAATGTCTTTGACAAGTTTTAATTGTGATACAGTGTTATAGTTCAGACTAATTTTCGAGAGATTTTTAGGTATACTCAGTTTACCACGTCATCCATGGACTAACTTATCACATTATGATACGTCATTAAAATAGTGGCAGTATCGTAGTTTTGTTTATTATTTATTTACACTTTTTAATAGTAATATTACGATATTGCCATAATTTTAATGACGTGTCATAATATGATAGGTTTAGTCCATGAATGACATGGTGAGCTGAATCTACCTAAAAATTTCTCCTAATTTTTAGTGTAGCCAACGTTTTGAAGGATTTTTTGGATATTTATTCAATAAACTATTTTTTTTAAAGCAAATATGTAATTTTGGAATAACTAAAATAAAAATCAGTTTATTTTTTTTTATGAATGGAAGGAGTAAATATATATTTTTGCCTTTGACTCCTCCGATTCTTCATTAGAAAAAGAAATTGGCTACCGCTGAATTCATAAGTTGCATTCAACATATAAAGTCCACTCTTTAATTGGAGCATGGCATTCATTTCATGCCATCATGTTCAATTACTTTTAACGGGAGGATAAAAAACTATAAAGAATTTAAGGTATGATTCTATATTTAAAATTAGAATTCATTATGCCGCATCAATATTGATATATAAGTATAGGATTTATAGAATTTAGAAAAGAATATAGTCATCTTTTTTTGTCCTTGGAATAAATTGAATGATAATAAAGCATAGTTGAGAGAGGTGAAAAAATACAACAATATTCTGCATTACAAAAGTACTACTACTATATGTTTGGATAAGTGATTTAAGAACCAAACGAACCATGAAATCAACAGAATATAGTCTGGTTTGACTTAAAAAGAAATACAATTTAACTTTTATAAATAAAAAAATTATAAATGTCGACAACTATTAAATCAGTTAAACTATGAAGAAATTACACTTCGCATGCTCTTTTTTGAAATTTTTGCAAAAATACGCTTTAACTTTTTGCTGTTGTGAAAATATATTTTTTTTGTAAAAATATGCCATGTACTTATGGTACCAATAATCTAACAATGTTCTATAAAAAAAATGTATTTTTGCAAAAAAGAAAAGAAAGATTAAAGTATATTTTTACAAATTTTTAGCTGAAAATAGTATTTTTATAAAAGGCCCTCAAACTATCAAAGATATCAAATTCTATACTTATTATTTATAGTAATATATTTATTAATTTTTAATTCAGTTGCATTATACTGTAATTAAGAAAAGTGAAAAAATATAATATTATACAAAAAAAAGTCATGATAATATATGTTTGAATCATATTTTAAAACTAAACGGATCGATTCCTACTCAGTGAGTTAGCAGGGAGTCATTATTCTATCATCCTCTCAATCCCCATAATGCGTTTTTTTTAAGTCTGAAACCCCATCTAACCACATATTGAATATTAATCATGTCTGATTAAAAAAAAAAAACAATTTAACTTCTGTAAATGTATTTTTTAGAAAAAACCAATAACTAATAAATAAGTTAAACGATAAAAACTATCCACAAACTATTCTATTTTCAAAAAATAATTATAAAAAATGGATCATGAATTATTAATAACATTTTATTTTCAATTTCACAAAGTATTTATAAGAATATCTTTTTTATCTAGCGGTTACTCACTTTAAATATATCATAAATTGGTTATATAAATGATAAGTACACCATAAAATATCCATAAATATACTATAAATACACCAACAAAAATAATACATACACCAGATTTTTTTTGAAACTAAGATGATATTTTGAAAAATAAAAAAGCATGAAATGTAATTATTTTTAAAAAGTGGATGCCATTGTGATTAATTTTCTTTTTTTTAAAAAAAAAAAAGTACCCTGCAAAATATTTCCTTTAAAATATTAGTATTTATTAATTAATTTAGTAGCTATACGATATATAATCTTTCTCTCTCACACACATTTTTATAGCATCTCCAATACAATGCTATAAAATATACCACTTCTGTAATTTAGTATTTTATCTTTAAATTACACTCCAATGCAATCTATACGGGATGTTAAATTTTGCATATTCTATACTTCATGCTAAATTTAGCATCCATTATAGAATATGTCAAATTTCATTATTGATTGCGTATTTACAATTTCACCACAATTTTAATCACGTTTCTTTCATTTTTAACTTTTCTATTTCATTAAAACTCTTAACTTTTTTTTCTTTTTCGTAAAAAATCTCTACATATTTTTTATGTTTTTTTCTCTATCAATCTTTTTATAATGGAAAAAATAATCCAATAAAATAAAAATCGTAGAAATGTTTTTACTGTTAATTAAAAATATACAGATATTTAAAGTATGTGTATTTAAAATATTTCACTTCTATTAATAAAAAAAAGTAGTAGATATTTAAAGTACGTATTTATCTAAATGAATACATAGATATTTAAAATATTTAACTTCTATTAATAAAAAACAAAAAAAGTATGTAAATATTTATAGAGTCACAGATAATAGAGAGGATAAATAAAATTAGTAAATAAGTAACATAATACTTATAATACTTATCTTAGTAATTAATAATCGTTACCATAATAATTAATTATACTTCTTTTTTTAACATTTAGCATAGGAGAGAAAGATACAAATTTATGTTAAATATAATATTTTGCTATTTTTGTATGCTAAATTTAGCATAAAATATAGAGTTATATTAGAGATGCTGTAATCTAGTTATACTCTGATTGAACCGGTTAATTCCGTTAAACACTGATGTGGACAGTATACATGAAAAGAAAAGTAGGAGAAGAAAAGACAAGTGTTATTTCTGAGAAATTGAATTTCAAAGTAGAAAAGAAAAAGCTACTGAGTTAATGAAGAAATGGGGAATGAAAAAGTGGTGTCAACTGAACTGATCACTGCACTCCAACTTTTTATTTAATGTTAGAAATGTTGGTGAATAAGAAAGAATTCAAGAAAAGAAAAAGAGTGTGGTGGACTGTATTAGTATTAGTATTAGTAGTAGGCCATGCCATGCCTCTCCCCACCTGCTTTTTATTCCCATAAATCAAACATTTTATCTCTTCTTTTTTCCTACTATTCTCTTCTCACACTTCTCAAGAAAAATAAATATTTACCATCACTCCCTATCTTGCTTGGTCTTCATTTTCTTGTTTTTCCTTTCTTTTTTTTGTTGTTGGGATTCTTGATTTTGTTATGTATTAGTATTAGTTTAAAATTTTAAATGGCAACTTTGGAGGACAAGCCTGTTCTTGTTCTTGATGTGGGTTCAAGCCAGCAAGAAGCACTTGTTTCTCCTGTTCATCAGGTATTTATTTCTGCTTCTTTCTTTTATGTTCATTCTACTTTAATTCACCATCTTTTTGTATACTCTTATATTTGTTTAGCAGCTTTCAATAGTTAATCAGTGGCCTTTAAATCATAATTTTTCAGTTTGTGTACTTCTTTGTGTAGTATATATCAGTTTTCAAACTTTTATATTGGTCTGAAGAGTTATTGAAGCCATGCAATTTGCAATTGGATTCATCTGATTTATTATTGCTTGCTGATGAGATTAAGAGGAGTTCTGTTCATGCGTCTTAAGATTATGTTTTATAAATTTTTGCCCTTTTTTAGTTTATTAATCTAAACAAAGTTGATGCAGCTAGATGAGAAACTTTCCTATAACAGTATCACTAATTTTGTAGCTCAATTTTGATCAGTCTGCCAATTCCAATTTTTTAGCTGTACAAGATTCCTTAATTTTCTTCACCAACACTTAGCTAGTTGTCTTTCTCTGCTATATATATTAAAGCTGTAGTATAGTGACAGGCATCTTCAATCAAGACATATATATCTACATGTGTTGATGCCTAACTTTGAAGAATTTGTTTCACTGAATTTTAATTTGGATTATTTGTTTTTATAAAAGCTCGGATCTACCTGATCTGATTAACTTTCAGGCTCAAACTACTGATCCAATATAGTTGATTCGAGTTTATTTTTGTAGTTAGATCCTAAGCATTTTTGGATATGGGATGTTATAGTTTATCTTTAATTTTCCCTTCCTCCAGAAACATTTTCTTCAGTATCCTGAAATTCCGAGCTGTCAATTGTATTTTTTCTGAAAATGGTAAACTTTCTTTAAGCATGTGTATTCTAGCAGATTTGAATGCCAATATTTATGCATATTTTCATTATTTATACGTATGCTTTCAAGGGTTATACAGGCGGATTATCTTAATCTTGTGGCTTTCTCTGTGAATCTCTAATGAAGTGAATTTAACTGTATGGCACATTTGTCTAGTGTTACCGGTCTTCAGAAGGACCTTCAGAATGTTTGGGTTGTCTTTTCGGCTTGCTTGTCTACTTGTTTGTGTATATGGTCTGTGAGAGTTCATGCACGTTGTATATGTAAAGGACTAAATGCAGTGCCACACTTCTGGCTAGATTAATTACTAGTAGAAATGAGAAGCTCAGTTTCTATGACTGTGTTGTTTATTTGCACTGAATCGTTCCCTCATCATTTTGTTTTCCAGGTTAATGACTCGACAGCTATTGTCGAAGAAGACAGCCAAGCTCGTCAATGGAAGAAGAAAAATCTTGTTCTAGAGATACCCTCAAGAACAATCGAAGACTCTTTACAGGATTCTGTTGTAATAAAGATGCCTCCTACACCAAGTCCGACCCCTAGGAAAGTGAACTTCCTCTTGACACCTAGTTCTAGTGATGCGAGAGCCTGTAGTTCCCCAGGTCCCTCTTCCACTAGAGGCAAATCATCCTTACGAAGTCTCTTACCTAAATTAAGCTTCAAGTCTAAAATTTCTACATTAGACGCTGAGAAGGCTGTCAATTTAGCTCCAGATTCTTCATGTATCGTGCCAAAAGAGAAGCCTTCAATCTCAAGGTCATTATCACTCTCTAAAATATTCACCCCTAGAATGAAAAGAACATCATCTCTGCCTGTAACACCAGTGGTAACTTCTAACTTAGAATCTCAACGCGGAGGAAGCATTAGCGGTGCGCTCAGTTCAAGTGTAAGTTCCTTTCTAACCACATTAGAAATGATGTCTTGTATACATTATGATTGTTAATTAAACTATAGGAATGGGGTTTATTTTCTTTGAAACTTAGCTATGGAGTAATTGTTACTAATTTCTTAAGACAGCACATAGAGACTGGTCCACAAATTGTTCTTCCTGCATTGACCTTGAGTTCACTTTTGTCTTTTAAGTTTTATCAGAAGATATTAAGACCTTAAGTTCACTTGCATTAGCATCTGTTATGCAATTTGATTCTTTGCAAAAGTTCAAAATGTTGCGTCTATTGTTTCACATTGATGGTTGCTTTTTCAGGGAAAAGGCACTCAGCGACAGATATCTCGCTCACTTTCAGTGCCTGTTAACAATAAAGAAAAAAGTATCAGGAGGATGGATTCCTTTTTCCGTGTCATTCCTTCGACTCCTCGAGTGAAGGAAGGAGATGTAATAGTAACTGCTTCTCCAGACAATGATACTGGTATTGTTGTTGTCTTAATTTGTGATGTTTTCAAGTTGGGATATAGGGTCTAAAAAATAAATTTATATGTTTCACCGAAAAATCAAACCATGCCAATTTCCTCCCCAAGTTGTCCGAATTTTTAAAATAAAGATATAGGCCACCATTCCAAACAATTCAACAGCATTAGATGCTGCTTGTTTGCCTGTTCATTGATCTTTATTTTTGAGTTGTTTCCAGTGTCAAGTGGTAACTGGAGTACTGGACATCTGTGATTATGGACTTATTATTCTTTTCTTGCACATTTATTTCACTTTTGAGAATATTGGAAATGTGAATGCACATTCCTCAATTTTGCAGCTGGAAATCACAACTCTAACCTGTTATTTTTTCCCTTCTTAGATATCTAAGTTTTTTTCCTTCCACGAGAGGACCTTTTATTTTTCTCTACCAACCAATGTCTTAGTATTATGTTTCAGAAACCGACGACACTGATGGTGAAGACATACCCGAAGAAGAAGCTGTTTGTAGAATTTGCTTGGTTGAACTGTGCGAAGGAGGTGAGACCCTTAAAATGGAATGCAGCTGCAAAGGTGAACTAGCTCTAGCCCATCAAGAATGTGCCGTAAAATGGTTTAGCATCAAAGGTAACAAGAATTGTGATGTGTGTAAGCAAGAGGTCAGCAATCTCCCTGTCACTCTGTTAAAAATCCAAAGTGTCCGCGCTCGAACTACCGGGGCTAGTAGAGCTCTTCAGGGTGATGCTAATGGTTACAGGTAAGTCAAGTTATCTCACACTGGCTTATGCCTAATCAATGGAATTAGGTAAAATTTACAGCTGCATATTAGGCAAAGGAAAACCTAGAAAAAAATAAGGATTATTTGCATTGAAAAAAACATCTTTAAGCTCCACATATGAAAGTTGCCAAATAATGGCCTAACCTTCCATTTTATTGGCAATTTCTGACCCGAAGCAATTTTTCGTCACCAAACAATGCCGTTGTTGGCAATTTAGTAATGAACAAACAATGCCGGATAATGGCGTTGGGCCAGAATTTGCCAAAAAATGAAAGGTTAGGTCATTACTTAGTATTTTTCGTAAGTGGAGCTTAAAGCGCTAAAATAGATAAAGGTGAAGCTTTTTAATGCAAATAAGTCAAAAAATATAGAAAAAGTCATTTTCTATTTGGTTAGTTTGTTTGAAACTTACTATTCGTTATCCTTATCTAATCAGGCTTTGGCAGGAAGTTCCTGTGCTTGTAATTGTTAGCATGCTTGCCTACTTTTGTTTTCTTGAGCAGCTTCTGGTTAGATAACTAACTCATTCAAATTCATGGGATTGTTGTTTCACTTCTTTCCTGATAGACATTTTTTTGTGCAGGTTGGAAATATGGGTACTGGTGCAATTGCTATATCACTTCCATTTTCTTGTGTACTGGGCCTTCTCTCATCTATGATCTCATCAACAATGGGTAAGTCAGTAGGGGTATTTTGGTTTGGTTCGGTAGTGGAAAGGGAAAAACTAAGCTCGGTTCAGTTCCATTTTGGTTTTACCAAAATACAAGAGTACTTAGTCTTTTAAGGATTAATTTATACGTTTTGTCATTTTAATCACGCCGTTTAAAAATTGCCATTTTCGTACACCAACTACCAATTTTTGTCAAATCAATACACCGAGTGAAAATCCGGTTGCTGAGTTGGCAACCGGATTGTGACACGTCAGCGATTTTCACAGGATTTTGAAACGGTGTAGTGATTTTCAACTGACCATTGACTGTCGAGACATATAACTTCTACTCCTTAAACTTTGCAATGCAGTGAAAAGAAGATTTGTGTGGGTTTATGCATCAGTTCAATTTGCTTTGGTGGTTCTCTTTGCACATGTTTTTTACTCCTTGGTAAGTTCATTCACACTTCATAGTTTCTTTCAAGAAATAAACAGTTTCTATGAAAAGCTGCTTAATCAAATTTCACATATGGCTTACAGGTCGACTTACAAGCAGTTCTATCAATTCTTCTTGCCACATTTTCCGGATTTGGTGTGGCAATGAGTGGCAGCTCAATACTGGTTGAGTTCTTGCGATGGAGAAGAAGATGGCTTGCACAAGCAGAGCAACAGCATGATTCATTTTTGATGTCAGCACCAGGCCAATTCCCAAGAACTGTAAATTCATCCCAAACAGGCTCCGGCGACCGCCACTAAAACGGCCGCCGCCGCGGCTGTTGAATGCCAGAAACGTTCAGTGGAAGTTAAATATTGGTGGCTCATTAGAGTATAGTAAAAGAAAAAATTGGAAAGTGTTGTGGCTAAAATAGCTATGAAAATTTGCCTTGTGTGATATATAGAAAGTAGGTCATTTTTTTTTCTAACACATCATACAAACAGGGTTAAACTTCTAAAGATTATAATTATGGATTGGGTTTTTTAACAGGATTTGAAATATAGTTATGAAATTAATAGAACTTGTTCTTTTTTCTTTTCTTTAGGACTCTTCATGTTGTTCTATTGCCGTGTTAGAAATGCACAATCTGCATGTAGGGGTGTGCAAGGATTCGATCAAAAAGTCCAATTATACCGAATGGAAAATGATTGGTTCATTTTTTATATTTGACATTTAAAAAAAAGGCTACATTTGGTTCTTAATTTTAGTTAAACAGACAAAAAACAATTAGAGTCCCTAGGAGATGCATTATCAGCTTATTTGACGACACCAAATAACTTGAGAATTCGTCATCTATAAATTTCTAGTCCGCCATTTATAATTTTAAAATTTTCATCTCCAAGGATGCTCTATATTCGTATTGGCTTAGATTAAAATTTAAGATCGTTGATTCACCCATAATCTTAGCATGCAAGTCCCAAATAACTCTAAACTTTTTTCATCGAACTAAAAATCCACACATGCAAACACCAAAAGCTCGAAAAAGTACCCCATAAAATAGAAAAATCTACATGGTAAATCAGTTTCATTGATGAAAACCTAGCACGGTAAACGTAAGCGAGAGTAGAGATGATTTTCCGATCAAAAGGCTAAAAATCATTTGTGCAACACTGAAAATTAAATATTATTACAAAGTAATTTTTAAAGAGAAAAAGAGTACTTTTAATACCTTCAACATTTTCATTAGTCTATAGATTCATTAATACTATAAATAAATTGTCTATAGACCATTTTCAAATAAAAATCCGCATTCAAAAAACACATAAGTGATCATATCAATGCCGCATTAGTAATATTTACAAATGATTCTCTTGCGTGTTACTAATATCAAATTTTTTATCTTCGCCACTTTCGTTTAGCAGACCATTTGTACTATAGACATTCATGTAAATATGTTTTGATAGAGAAATTGTTACAATGAACAACAATAAATTTTTCGTTATACTATGTAAATGTTATAAATTATACGGTTATAAACTGAAATAAGAAGAGATACAAAATTTAAGGACTATAAATGAAGATTACCCATCATATCACAAACGATCGTGCGAGACACACGTGCTACTTACTGAACTAGGGTACTGCGGAATACAAAACGGTCAGTTGTTTCAGTTTGTAACTATAAAAAGTAGCATGAATAATCCTGCAAGAATTGCAAACAAATTCCCGATTCTAGTTTCTTTTCAAGGTGCCATTTAAATTTAATCTTAATTTTGTTCGATAAATTTCAAGCAAAACATGACTGGGAATTCAATTTAATTTGACAATTCACTAATTTTAGGTGTTCCCAGAAGTGGGTTGGTGCCGTATTTGAGTCCGAAAAGGAAATTGTGTCGAGCAATGATGGGGTCTAGTTCAGTGAGATGCAATAATGCAGAGATTGAGGAGAAGTTAGGGGTGGTTCGAGCTGCTACTGAATTGTACGCTGAGGAGGCAGTTGAAGCACTCAATGCTGGCAGAGTTATTGCGGTGCCTACGGATACTCTTTACGGATTTGCTTGCGATGCTTGGTATGCTTTTTCTAGCGCTATTTGTTTTTAATTTTTGTTGTAAGTTGTGGTTGTATGTTTTGAACTTGGTTTACTATGCTAAAAGGAAGGTGCTGAAGTGGTACATGTTATGTGATTTTGTGCACTTTATATTCCGAATGTGGGTACTCTCAGCGTTATGAATTAGCAAACAGTATGCTTCGTGCTTAGATGTGAATCTATGTAGCACGGAAACGGACTTCACGCAGGAACTACTTAAATGGAGCGAAACGATGTTATTACTAGAATACGTTATAAAAGTAGAGTTTGAGGTTTAGAAGCATTTATGGAAACATAAACGAAACACTGCATATAGGATTCAAACAGTTTTCGTGCAACGTAGATGTAAAATAATCTAATGGGTAGATGAGAGTTTAAAAATTCTACATGAGAAGGCTATGGATGTTCTCCCCTCCTCTCTAGCAGTTTGTAGTCGTATGGAGAAAATGGCAACAAAACAACAAATGTTTCAAATTCTCCTACACTTTTATAACATGCATTTGAATGGCTACTGCATACACAGCTGTGGAATATTTTGGGTGGTCATAGTCTGTCTCTGAAATCTTCACTTTTGGGATGCTGCTGATTTGCAGTTTTTTTTTATCTCAGCTCCTCGGAAGCAGTTGATCGGATTTATGAGATCAAAGGACGTAAGCATACAAGTCCTCTTGCAATCTGTGTTGGAGATGTATCAGACATAAAGCATTTTGCAGTCACTGATCACCTGCCTCATGGCTTACTTAATTCTCTACTCCCGGGGGCTGTTACTGTTGTGTTAAACAGAGGTGAGCAAACTGTAATTGGCGTCTCTCTCTATGCAAAATAAAAAATGAAATTGTTTCTCTCCGAGATTCATTTTTTCTTAACGCATCATGACTGCTGCAAATTGCCGATGTTGTCATTTCAAGTCTTCACTTTATGCATGATAAATAAGTTTACGTGGTTTGAGTAAGATTTCGTATTTGTTTAGGGGATGCCAGTGCACTTGAGAAGTCTTTGAATCCAGGGTTGAACAGTATTGGAGTTCGAGTTCCAGATTGTAATTTCATCAGGCTCATTGCTCGTGGTTTGGGAAGAGCAGTGGCACTCACAAGTGCGAACCTTAGTGGAAGGCCAAGTAGCGTTTGTGTCAAGGACTTTGAGAGTCTGTGGGAACATTGTGCTTATGTCTATGATGGTGGAGTGCTTCCATCGGGCCGTGCAGGATCAACTGTTGTGGAGCTCAGCAGGCCAGGAAAGTACAAGATTCTTAGACCTGGAAGGTAAAATCCGGATTGCACAGATGACTTACTACACGAGTTTCTTGATAATGCTTATAATAGTTTTCTTCGATAAGTTGAGCTCAAAATTTTTTGTGTCTCAAAGCAGGTATTTCTCAACAAAGAGTTAGTTATTAGAGCTTGGCGTATTTGCATTCTAAGATTATAAAACTGTTGGAAATTTTTTTTCGGCATAGAAAGAAACTTATAATATCGTAGCTGCTCATGGTTATTTTGGCCGATTAATCTTCCAATATGCTAGTTTCAACCCAAAGCTATGGAACTTGGGTGTGGGTCTTTTGTCGTCGTGAGAATCATATAATTTTACTTAATTAATACCAACTCATTCTATGATTACAAATATGGAACTGCTGGTGAGGGGGCTAACCATAGTTCAATTTTTTATTTTTTTTTAATAATTCTTTCAGTTTGTATTTTGATATAGTTATCAAGTTTGGATTTTTGTATAATTGCCCCCCCTCCCCCTAAACTCTAATCCTAGTTCCGCCCCCTGGTTGGTCGGAGATGGTCGTTTACAAATTCTTCCAACTCATAAGGTTGTGTATACTTCTCATCTTTTTTTTTCCACAAATTCTTCCAACTCATAAGGTTGCTTTGTCTTGTATTTTCAGTGCAGAGAAAGAGACGGTACAGATCTTGAAAAAGCATTCGCTAGTTGAGGAAGGGACGACTATTTGAAGACGTACCGGAATCAAAGTGTTACGATTTTTACTGATTTTTGCTGCACTTGTGAAACTCTAAGATTGGATTTACGTGTGCATGCGGTAAACTGTATTTACTAAATTAGAATTGCATAGCTTGGGTTCTCTCGAGGTTACATTTAGAATGTACATTTAGGAATGAAGTTATCTAACTGTAATTTATTTAGATTGAGACTAAATTTAATGTATCATGAACCATTTTTAATCTTTGTTTGAGTTAAAAAGAAGGGGAAGCCATTGTTTTACTGCACACGGTGTAAAGCATTTTGAACCCTTCTTTCTGTTTTTATATCAAGGCGTCGAGGTAAGGATGTGGGAAAATCAAACGAAACTTGTAACTTTCATTCCGTTCAGTTTAAATTTATAAAAAGATTTGGTTTTTGTTCGGTTCGATTTTGGAAGCAAGAATCAAAAGCATCAACAGAATCAACTAGTTTGATTAGTTTTAAAATATTGAAGATTTTGTAAATTTGCTTCAACTTAATTTTAAAAATAAAATAAAATTTGATTTGGTGGGTGGGTTAATTTGAAATTAATGAATTTAATGTAAACCCCTAGTTGGAGGTTGCTATGACTTGGAACTCAAATGCTTACCTCCCTGAAAGACTTTAGTCTAAAATCAACTGGGTGAATTGGCAAATGTTGAAAGGGCCAATTTTATTCAAAGATGTTCTATGGTAGACGGTCAAGATTAGTACATATTAAATATATATATATATAATGTTTAATTCGTTACTTGTTATATTAGACTAAAATCTCCTAATTCTTTTGAGAAACTAGTCAATATAGAGCTACTGACCCTTTTTTTGAGGTGGCTGCTAATGTTTTTTAAAATCTTTTCTAATTAGACTTTTCTTATAACTAGGTCTGTAGAATAGCAACTTTTTTCTTTTTTCAACATTAAAAAAAATATGGCTATTTTAGAAATGGGGTTTTAAGTCAATTATTTAATGTAACAAATATAGTTGATGGCTATATTTAAGTAGGAGTATAGAATGGCAACTCTTTTTTGAAGTCCAATATTTAATATAAGTTTAATGTACCGATCTACAGAAAATAATTTTTTTTATATTTGTTATAAAGGTGATAAATTCCTACTTAAGTATTTAAATTTGGCTGTGTCCAATTTTTTTACAAAATTAATACTACCGACTAAGTATAGTTAATTTTAATACTTTTTTTGTCTCGTTTAAGAAGGGACTTATCTCAATTTTTTTATGTATCATTTAAAAATTCATTGTCATGTTTTGTGCATTATGTAATATGAAATTACACTCTTTTCTCTTTTTAAAATCAATGACCGTAACTAAGTTACAAGACTATTATTAATAGGGAAATAACAATTTTTTTAAAATTTATGTGCAAACAATATATATTCTTTTTTGGCCAAATGTTGTAAAAAGGCCAAACCTTTTATAAAAATTTCACAAAAGTCCTGACCTTTCAATTTTGTCGATTTTGGCCAAAAATAAATTATTTGGTTTCAATTGTGGCCAACTCTCAATTTGATTTCAATTTGCCTATGTGGTGCCTATGTGACGCCTATGTGGCATGCCAAATATTGAAAGTTCGGGACTTTCGTGAAACCAAATAATCCATTTTTGGCCAAAATTGACAAAATTGAAAGGTCGAGACTTTTGTGAAACCAAATAATCAGTTTTTGGCCAAAATCGACAAAATTAAAAGGTCAGGACTTTTGTGAAACTTTCGTGAAAGGTTTGGCCTTTTTATAACATTTGGCCTTGTTTTTTCAATGAAACAGCGGAAGTATATTTTATTTTTTAAAATAAATAAATAAAGAAGGTGTTGACTTTAAAACTATTCAAATCTAGAACTCAACAAAGAATTTAAACAAAAAATGTCCTTCTATGTGACTAGTAACAAATTGATTATGATGAAAATCAAAGTTAATAAAGTTAAAGATAATACCCTGATATGATCTTTTTAATATTATCTTTAAAAACTGTGAAATTATGACCTTAAAAATTATTTTAAATATATAGTCAAATGTATGAGGGAGACAATTATCATATTTGAAGTTTTGAATGAAATGACTAACATATACATATGTATTCTATCAAACAAATTGTTGAAAGTTGAAGCTTTCTGCTTCATGAAAAATAAAATAGTAAATGCAAACAAAATTATGAATTATAGTGTAGTTTATAGTTTTAATATGATTTTAAATTTTGTATCTTTCGATTTTGTTTTTATAATTCAAAATTAGCAATTAAAAATTTCATAAGCGGGGTGGATATTGGCATGGACTTCAAAATCCATCTTATCATGCATTTTGATTTTGAATTTTAGCGTTTCATATCAACACCGATTTATCAGATTACTAATTAGTCATTTGAAATATAAAAAAACTAAAATAATTTGGAATGCGATCCAACAATGGACACTTATTATTATCTTATGTGACACTATAAATAATTTACTAAAGAGCACCCATTAATGATTAAACTCTAGCAATTTGTTTATGAAGAATCATATAAATAATGTTTAAGGTAGCACATAACATCAATACAAGATCCATGTGATATTTTGCCAATAAGTACTATCAAAACATATAGACGTGAATTTCGTGATGAGTGTTTAGTTCTTTAAAATAAGTAGAGTGATATTAAAAGTGAAATTTTAGCTATGATGCATATATTTTTGTTTTTTTTTATTAAATAAATTTGAATTTTTATAATCACATCTAAATTTATCAAATAATTCTTAAAGATAATATAATGGGGTAATTATAAGAGAAAACAAACTATTGACTTGAGAACAAGGATAGAACGAGATGGTTTTATTTTTAACATGAATTGAAAAATAATTAAAAATAATTGGTGACTGATTGACAATAAACTAGGTAGCACGGAAACGGAAACGGAAAATGGAAACGATACGAAACGGACACGGGGAAACGAAAGTTTTTCAAAGTGAAGGACACGAAACGTGGAGGAAACGTGTAAATAACAAAAATGTAGGGATATATTTATAAAAATATTATCTAAATATATATGATAATTAACAAAATAATTCATTTTAATATACTAAATATTTAAAATTTTATAAATATATAAAAAAATATAATATAATTAACACAAATAAGTATATTTGATGATGTGAATGTAAAATTTATGGGTAACTAGTTAGATTTTTTTATTTGTGGGTAATAATTTTAATTTTTTACAAATTTTAATTTTTATTATTTACGAAAACAGCCCGAAACGTTTCGTACAGGTGTCCAAGAGTTTCCAGTTTCCGAAACGTTTCCGAAACAGAAAACACAACTTTGTCGAGGTTTCTGCGCTTCTTAGACAATAAAACATCGAAGAAAGGATCATTTTACTCCCTTAACTTGGTACAAAATATTAAAAACGTACAAAACTGAAAAATAAGATAAAAGATACCTTGAACTTGATCAAACCAGGTCAAATCCCCTATGCTGATGTGACACTTTAATTAAAGAGTGAGATTCTAAATTTTAAATAATTAACTCTAATTAACCTAACCTAACTAAACATTTAACTCTAAATAATCTAGCTTAATTAAATATTTAATTTAATTTTAAACTGATAAATTCATCGGTTTTTTCTTTTAAGCCACCACCATCCCTCTTCCTCCACCTCCATTAACCATCGCCTAAAATTCATCACCCCAAAACCACCAACCACCGATGAGTTTCCGTTGAGAGACGAATCCATCAGAGACGAATCCATTTGGGTTCGTCTCTCACGGAGACGAATCTCATCGTCTCTGTGAGAGACAAAGCTCATCGTCTCTCACAGAGACGACGATGAACAGTTACCAAATTCTTCACTGGCTCATCAGATTATAAAAAAATTATCTATTTTTGTAAAAAATAGAAAAAAATTCTTTATATTTTTAGTTAATATACATTTGATATATAAAATTTTAAAATTAAAAAATTAATTTTAATTATTATGGATTAATTTGAAAAATTAAAAAAATTAGGAATAGTTTAAATTTTTTTTCATTAAAAATCACTTTGAGAAAAAAAAATCACGATCAAAATCAGAGAGTGTATCTCACTCTCTTAAATGAGAGTGGGGAGCAAAGTTTTTGACCCGACTTTGCCAAATTTAGGATAAATTGCTCATTTTTTTCAGTTTTGAACTTTTTTGATACTTTGTGACAAGTGTAGACAGTAAAATGATTCTTTGTTCATAAAACATCTGCTTATTTTATCTGTAGTTTCATTATAATAAATATCAGTTTTATGAGCAAGTAATAATATTAAATAAATATTATCTATTATACTACTTTTATTTCAAAATATTTATCGCAACATTTGATTGTATGTAACAATTTAGTGATGATTGGTAAAATATAAAATAAAATAACAGTATTTATTTTCTTTTAAATGTGTGAAACTAAAGAAAATGTTATTATAAAAGAGAGTCAATCATTAATAATAATTATAAATAATTTACTGCTTTTCTTTGAAAATTGATGAAAATATTTAAATATTAACGGTGGATGATGCGATATGGAGCCAACCAAGTAAGACTGCAAGAGTGGAAGTAACACGTGGGGTACGTGATAAACGGCGGCCGGGAAATTAAAACTACTTATTTTGACAGTTAAGCATTTTATTAAAAGAGCTTTTCATAATTAGCCACATAGTTTAATTTTTGTTTCATTCATGCCCTTAAAGTAAGCAATAAACTTAATAACCCATTCTTTAAGTTAATAAAACTTTTATCATGAAATACCTGTTTTAAATTTTTTTAATTTAAAAAATATTAAACTAAAAATATTATTTAAGAGGTGAGTATATGTTTTATACTTATTTAGTAATATATTTACACTTAAAAAGAAAAAAATTAAAAATCTGAATCTATTATAGTAAGTAGGTATTATTTTGATCATAAGCGGACCTAGAAAGAGTTAACTGTCCAAATATGAATATATAAATTAATATATATTTCTTCCGACATAAAATTTATAGCATTGTTTAATTTAAAATGTATATTTTTATCAATTTTACTTATCTTATAAATTTTTAGTACAATCTTTTCCATTTTATCTCACATAGCAACAATAGTGAAGCAGCTCAGACAAATTAGGGACTAAAATAGAAAAACCTTGAAAAATACAGAGGCAAATAAGAAAATACTTACAAAACAAAGTCCTTGTTATCAACATCACAAAAATTAAAAACTTATGAATTTTCATAATAATAATTATAATTAAGACAAAGAAGTATAAATAAATTTTTTTGAAAGATGCTGAAAAATAGCTCGGTGTCGTCTTCTACATTTTGGTGTTTGTCTTGTCTGTTCCATAATACAGTATAATTCTCCATTTTCCATTTCCATAAATATTTATAAATTCCTGAGCCAAACACACTCTTCCATTTCTCTTAACTATATAACCACCACCACTTACTTCTCTCTCTAGATCCTTCAATTTCACTCTCATCCTTAAACCTCTGTTTGTTTCCAGGTAAAATTTTATACAACCAAAATTTATTTTTCTCAGCTGTTTCTTAATCCTAATCACTTCTAACTAATTACTTTTATCAGCTGAATTGAATTTGTATCAGTATCTATGGCGACCGGAGGAGCTGTACCTGCGTCTTTTACTGGTTTAAAAACCAGAGAATCATCATCGTCCAGCACCTTAGGGTTTGTTAAGAGCATTGATTTTGTCAGACTATCTGATATGAAGAGAGTCAACTCCGGCAAAAAAAGAATCTCTATGAATATTCGAAATTCCTCTAATCCTGAAATGATTGAACTTCAACCTGCTTCTCCTGGAAGCCCCTTGTTAGGTCCGTTATTATATAGTTATTTAATTCTTATTACTATTCTTTGTGTGTGTAATAAACTGATAAATTATCGATTACGATTGGAATTCTTGTAGTGCCTAGGCAAAAGTATTGTGAATCAATTCACAAGACTGTCCGGCGAAAAACGCGAACAGTTATGGTTGGAAATGTGGCGCTTGGTAGTGATCATCCTATTCGGGTTCAGACCATGACTACAACGGACACCAAGGATGTTGCTGCAACTGTTGAGCAGGTTTCCTCTCTTAAACTTTATTTTTAAGCTTTCTATGCTCATTATTTTTGTTATAAGCAGAAGTTTTTTTAACAATTAGCGGGTTTTATTTATGTAGGTGATGCAAATAGCGGATCAGGGGGCAGATTTAGTTAGGATAACTGTTCAAGGGAAGAGAGAAGCTGATGCTTGTTTTGAAATAAAGAATTCTCTTGTGCAGAAAAAGTGAGTTTAAATTTGTAATTAGCAGTCTTGTGTAGTTACAGATGCAATCAAGCATGGTACTGACTGTTTTACAAAAAATTATTTTGCAGTTACAATATTCCGCTTGTTGCGGATATTCATTTTGCTCCATCAGTTGCGTTAAGAGTTGCTGAATGCTTTGATAAGATTCGTGTAAATCCAGGAAATTTTGGTATGGGAGTTGCCTATTTGACTTTTAATTTGTTTTTATGAAATTTATTACCAGTAGTTTTTATTCAACATGATGCTTCATTGCAGCTGATAGGCGTGCTCAGTTTGAGGAGCTAGAGTATACAGAAGATGACTATCAGAAAGAACTTGAGCATATTGAGCAGGTCAGGCTACTATATCAAAATGATTATTGCTACCTTTCTATTTGATGGTATGTTGACGCTGACATAATTTTCCTCCTATTCTCTCAATTGTTTCTTTCCAGGTTTTTACTCCATTGGTTGAGAAATGTAAAAAGTATGGAAGGGCAATGCGTATTGGAACTAACCATGGGAGTCTTTCAGATCGCATCATGAGCTACTATGGAGATTCTCCTAGGGGAATGGTAAGCAGTAATCTCTCTCACTTTATTGAGCTTCTTTGTGCTTTTGCTGTTTGACCTTCGAGATTCAGTGGCATCATTTTGATTGTATTTTGTTTGACAGGTTGAATCTGCATTTGAGTTTGCAAGGATATGTCGGAAATTGGATTTCCACAATTTTGTATTTTCAATGAAAGCCAGTAACCCAGTCATCATGGTCCAAGCATATCGTCTACTTTTAGCAGAAATGTATGTTCAGGGCTGGGATTATCCCCTGCATTTGGGTGTCACTGAAGCTGGAGAAGGTGAAGATGGGCGTATGAAATCCGCAATTGGTATTGGGACTCTTCTTCAGGTATGATAATAGTGCTTCCGTACGAACGTATGGAAATTGCATATTTATATTACATTATGCATCATCAGGTAGTGGCCTATTTTGGAATTGAATTGTAATTATCTAAATTCTTTTCTTCATTTTAAGTATCTTATCTCGGAAAAAAGTACATATATTTGACATTGTGAGGAACATATTGAATGTACAGGATGGTTTGGGTGATACAATCAGAGTATCGCTCACAGAAGCACCGGAGAAGGAGATAGATCCTTGCAAAAGGTTGGCTAACCTTGGTATGAGAGCATCTGCAGTTCAACAAGGAGTGGTAGGGCCTTACTATTTACTCTTCTGTTACTTTTTGTTAACACGCTTAAGCACAAGAAGTTCTGCAGTATAGGACTTTGCTGATTCTTGATGGTTTTCTCTCTATAGGCACCATTTGAAGAAAAGCACAGACATTATTTTGATTTCCAACGCCGATCTGGTCAATTACCAGTTCAAAAGGAGGTCAGACTTTACCTAGGATATTTATAGCAACATTCTGCTTATTTTTCTATATTCACGCTTTACAGTAGTTGATTCCTTGTTGAATTGCAGGGTGAAGATGTGGATTACAGGGGTGTCCTGCACCGTGATGGCTCTGTTCTAATGTCAGTTTCATTAGATCAGCTAAAGGTACTAGATACTGACTGTTCTTTATTTATTTTCCTCTTTCCCAGTCTTGAAATAAATTGGGGACAAAGTGTGCGGCAGGGCTTAACAGTCTTGTCTCTTTGTTCAGGTACCTGAACTCCTATACAAGTCACTTGCAGCAAAGCTCGTTGTTGGAATGCCTTTCAAGGTCTGTTCTTTGTTTTAATACATGAAAGGGCTTTATTACATTGAAGTTATTGTATGTTTTAATGGTCATATTATTAACACAAATATTTGTTATCAGGACCTCGCAACTGTTGACTCAATCTTATTGAGAGAGCTTCCACCTGTGGACGATAGTGATGCTGTAAGATTCTAACTCCCGTTGATTCATTCTTTCAGAAAATTATAATTTTTGTCATTAGAAGGCTGAGCATTTATGGTTGAACTTGAACCAATTTAATATTTTGATAGTAACTCCAGTGAAAGAATCTGAATGACTTGATGATATTCTACCTCTTATTCTTTCCAGCGGCTTGCTCTCAAAAGACTGGTCGATATTAGCATGGGAGTTATTACTCCTTTGTCTGAGCAGCTGACAAAGCCATTACCCAATGCTATGGCTCTTGTAAATCTTAAGGAATTATCAACTGGTGCTCACAAGCTTTTGCCAGAAGGTTCTTTTCCAATGCTCTTCCATATACTATTTCTTAATCAAGTTGTCTTTTTCTTTTTTATTCCATTTTTAAGCAAGCATACTGATAATATCTCATCATGAAAATTAGGCACGCGCTTGGTTGTGTCTTTACGAGGCGATGAGTCTTATGAAGAACTGGAAATCCTCAAAGAGATAGATGTTACAATGATTCTTCATGATCTACCAAACACAGAAGATAAAATTGGTAGAGTGCATGCAGCAAGAAGGTAACTTGCAGACTTGAATTTAGTTACATGTCATTAGTTTAGGCTTAATGCCATTAGCACATCAATTAGTCTGAATTTGAGTGTTGTTTCCAAATTTACCATTATCCTGACAGTTGAAATTTCTGTTGGCTGTAGGTTATTTGAGTATCTTTCAGAGAATGCTTTGAATTTCCCTGTAATTCACCATATTCAATTCTCCAATGCAATTCATAGGTAACAACACATGCAATTTCTTTTTTTTTTCCTCGGATAATCAATGGGGATGCAAGAGATGAATAATTATAGCTTATATTCTCCTTATATTTTCTGTATTTGCAGGGATGACTTGGTCATTGGCGCTGGTACAAATGCTGGAGCCCTTTTAGTAGATGGTCTGGGAGATGGTATTCTACTAGAAGCACCTGATCAGGATTTCGATTTTCTGAGGAATACCTCTTTCAACTTACTACAAGGTTGCAGAATGAGAAATACAAAAACGGTATGAAGCCTTTAATGTTTGGAAAATACCTCAGTATAACAACTTATACAAGATATGGTTTCTTACTAAATTGCCAAAAAATAACTGCAGGAGTATGTCTCATGCCCATCCTGTGGTAGAACATTGTTCGATCTTCAAGAAATAAGTGCAGAAATACGAGAAAAGACATCTCATTTACCTGGTGTCTCGGTATATGTCTTATACATCCTCCATTAAATAATGAACCACTGCTTCTTTATATCGAGACTCATGTTCTTTCTTTTCATTGTTAGATTGCAATCATGGGTTGCATTGTAAATGGACCTGGGGAGATGGCTGATGCAGATTTTGGGTATGTTGGCGGTGCTCCCGGAAAGATCGACTTATATGTTGGAAAGGTATTGAAATCTTTCTTGCTCTGAGGTTCACATAGGTTTCATCAGCATTTATGCTGTCCAGTTCTTACTATTTAATTAAGGATCACAACTTAATTTGTTTTTGTTTCATCAATTTTGTGATTTGCGTCAATTATAACTAAACAACAAATAAAAACTAAAGGATATTATTGATAAAAAAAATTACATTTTAGTTTCTTATCTTACTGTTATAGTAAATTAGTTCACATTGGGAGATAATGGGAGATAAATTAATAAAAAATTCTATGTTATTATAAAAAAAATAAGAAATTTTTGTCAACCAGTTTGTTATAGATATAACTTGAGAGAATAAATTATATCTTATAATTATCAATAAATAAAAAAAGTATTCAAGATATATTTATAAATTTCATTATAATTGTGGACAAATTAATTTTGCCCAAGGATTGCACATTACTTCATTGGATTGCATTCTAAGGAGATATTTGTAGCGTGTCAAAACTGATGGAAAGTATAATCGTATTTCAGACTGTTGTAAAGCGAGGAATCGCAATGGAGGGAGCCACAGACGCGTTGATCCAACTAATCAAAGACCACGGCCGGTGGGTAGATCCTTCAACAGAAGAGTAAGGTCATTTAATTAATAGACTGATACAAAAGAAAGAGGCAGTGAAATCCTGAGGAGTTGATAGCTGCTGCATCTTGTAGAAATATTTCAATGTATGTGAACTTCAAGTTCCATTAGAATTTTTACATTTTTATATTATGATACAAATAACAGAGTAATTCCTTTACCACCAATAAAGAAATTCAAAAATTCGTAAATGTTGCAATTTTATTAGCAAGCAATGTATGTATTCAGTGTTCAACATTACCAATTCAATTTAATTCAGAAAATGTGAGATATTTATCGCATATAGTTCTGGTGCAGTCACAATTATATTGAACCTGTTTTTAATTAGTTCTTCATGCAATGTAACAGTCTCTTTATTGCCTTTAGGTGCAACAATATGACTTTTTTTGGTAATTACTGCCAGTTATTATTTCATGTTGGAAAAGTCAACTTTATGTCCTTTTGACGTTTTACTATTACTATTATTCACTACGTTTTATGATACGTCATCACTCGAACAAATATAGTTGAATTGATTAAAATTAATTTTTTATTTATTTTTTAATTTTCTAATTAAATGAATAGCAGATTAATAAAAGCTAGTAAAGGAGTTATAAAATTAAAATTATCGGTATAATTAACAATATCTTCAAATTGATCATCATCATAATCAAAATCAACACAATCATAAACAACAAAAAATCCAATAAGTCTCAATTGATCAAAATTCTACAGTGCATGGAAGCAAAGCAGAGGAAGGGGAGGAGAATCGGTGAACATACGAGGAGGAATATACAGCGGCTCCGATGATTACGTAGCCAAGAAGCAGCAATGATCTAGCGGAGAGAAGCGGTGGAATTTTGGCGGTGACGGTGGTAGTCATGAGAGACAAAAAAGAAGAAGGATTTGAGTGAGATTGCCCAACAAAGAACTGTTTGATTTGTAGTGAATCACGATTTTGGTTAGCAAAGAAGAAGAAGTGGTTGGAGGTTATAATTGTCCAATTTTCTTTTAAATTTGATTTAATTTGGGTTAGGAGGGATTTATGGAAAGATTTTTATTTTTTTGAGAAATTACTGCCAAAACTAATAGTGTGAGGTAAAAACATAACACCATAGTATTTTTAGGGGATTTGTGAAAAAAACCCAAGATTAAATTAGATGAAAAACGGTACTAATCAATTTCAATCTCACAAATACATACTTTTATCTTTTAAACAATACAATATGATCTTTTTTTTAATTTTAACCTTTTACTTTTTTACAAATACAATAAAAATCATCCACCTTATTCATTCTCTTCTTCCGTTCTTCTACTGCAACCAAATCTAATATCATATGTTTCCCTCTTAAATCCCAATTGAATTTCATAACCCTTTCTTCTTTTAAAAAAAGATTATCTTCAGATTGCTTAAACGATCACCAATACTGCGGCGATCAAGCTCATCTTGTTCGAATCTACCATTCCTATTACTAATTTCATCTTTGTTTGATTTTCCCCAATTTTTTGTAAAACCCTAGTACTTCTTTCTTACGAGAAGCTGATGGATAGGAACGTTATTATTTGTGAGTCTTGTTTCGGTGACACTCTGTATGTCCGTATGGTGAAGTCTCAATTTTTTCTCTTTTATTATATTTTAAATTAATTATGACATTTTGTTTGATTTCATTGTGTGGGTTTGTTAATTTTTTTGAGTGAGTTGTAT
Organism: Mercurialis annua; assembly: GCF_937616625.2. Lineage (NCBI taxonomy): Eukaryota > Viridiplantae > Streptophyta > Magnoliopsida > Malpighiales > Euphorbiaceae > Mercurialis > Mercurialis annua. The sequence continues at coordinate 65,048,033 of NC_065570.1, forward strand.
TGATTTGTTGTAGACCAAAGTTGAATTTGATAAAGAATGCAAGATATGTGAATTTGACAAAGAATGCAAGCTGAATTTGAACTCAAAGTTTGATTCTATTTCTGGTGACTCTACAACTGATTTTACTATTGTTTTTGCTCATCTTGTTGTTGTCTCGAGGTCATCCCGCTGTTGTTCGTGACCATTCTGAAGTCGTTCTTGGTCGTCATGTAGCTTCTCATGGTCATTTTGCTGATGTTGCTGGCCATCCTTCTGTCAACCTAATGCTTTCTGCCTAAGAAGCACGGAAACTTCGACAAAGTTGCGTTTCCCGTTTCGGAAACGTTTCGGAAACTGGAAACTCTTACCCGCACGAAACGTTTCGGGCCGTTTCCGTAAATTGTAAAAAAATTAAAATTATTACCCACAAATAAAAAAGTCTAACTATTTACCCATAAATTTTACATTCGCATTGCCCACAATACATCAAATATACTTATTTGTGTTGAATTATATTATATTTTTTATATATTTATAAAATTTTAAATAGTTAGTATATTAAAATGAATTATTTTGTTAATTATCATAAATATTTAGATAATATTTTTATAAATATATCTCTATATTTTTGTTATTTACACGTTTCCCCCACGTTTCGTGTCCTTCATTTTGAAGGATTTTTGTTTCCCCGTGTCCGTTTCGTATCGTTTGCGTTTTCCGTTTCCGTTTCCGTGCTACCTAGCAGTTTCTGCTCATGATAGAACTCCTTGGGTTGTTTGCACTAGTCTGATTTTTGGTGCTGCAGATTACTCAAATTATGAATATGCTGATTTGTCTTCTTTTCTTCAATTCTTAGTTTATGGTCTGTAGTCCTTGTTTTGTAAGTTTCATAAAATGATTCAGTTTCTTTATTTTATCTTCTAGTTAATAGAAATGGAGATCTAAATTTGTAAAGTTTTGTTGTTAGTTAACTAATGATGTACTAATGGTACATCAATAATTTTATTTTTAGTACACTGTTAGTAAACGTTAGGTTAACCGTTGGTAAATTTATAATAAATTTTGTTTTGAATATATAAATAATAAATCGGTGGTAAATGGTTGATAAACTTGAATTGTGTATTTTAAACTAACTGTACTTTTAAAAAAATTAATAATTTTGTTTTTAGTTAATTAATTTGTAGTATTTTATTAATAATTTTTAGTAAATTTAAAATCGTTAGTAACCTGTTAGTATAACGCTGGCTAATTAAAATTGTATTTTTAAAACTAAAAAAATACTTTTAAGAATAACAAAAGTTATTTGTGCAAAAAAAAAAATACAAATTATATTTTTCAAAAACTTGACATCTAAAATATTGTCTTCTTATCTACCAGAAAGCTCTAGTGTTTAACCGCAGTAAAATTTAAAAAAAAACGCGGTTCAGCAGTAAAATTTACTAAAAGATAAGTTTCAAATTTACATTTTCATCACTCTTACACTCCAGTACGATTCCTTCAAAAATCAAGCAAGTGTTCAATCTTATCTGATTTACTCTTGAAATCAATCTTCATACTAACTAAATAACACTGAGATTTATCAAACGACATATAATAACGTAAATCGCACATTAAATTATCTGCAACTGATAATGATTCACATCAAGAATCATATGTATAATAATAATACGAACAATTAACAAAGTGAATCGCAGTTGAACAATACTAAAACCTAACACTCAATCCATTAACCAAATTTAATAATAGTAATAAAAAATTAACAATTGAAATTGAGATTTAATGAAATTAACCTCTTTAAAGAAGCTCTCGTCTGGCAGCATAACCGTACTGCGATCTTCTAAGATTATCTTGTCTCTTTTTATAAACGAATGCACCTAATCCAACAACACCGCCGGCCACAATCACACCAACTGCAATCCCTGCTTTCTTTCCGCCGCTTAATCCCGACGATTTCTCTCCGCCGTTGTCGTCGGCTTCTACATTTGAAGTGTGATTCACGTCGCCGCTCACTTCTGCAGGCGCCGGCGATGGAGTATCCGGAGAATTATCCGGTGCTGGTGTAGGAGTAGGTGGAGAGTTTGTCAGATCTGACGGTGGAGGTGCTGGCGGCGACGAGATTGGTGAATCTGACGGTGGAAGTTGCGGAGATAATGTTCCGTTCGGCGACGGAGATGGAGAGGGTGAATCAGCCGTCGGTGAGTCAGCGGATGGCGAGGGAGAAGGAGAGGAATCAGACGGTGACGGCGGTGAGAGTTGAGATGAGGAGAGTGTGGAAAAGAAGAGAATTAAGATGGACAATGCGAAGAATTTGGAAGACATTTTTGAAAATTTGAAAAGATTTGTTAGATCTGAAAATAGAAAATTTAAAGAGAAAAAAACGGTTTATGAAAAAGTGGAGAGTAGAGATGTAAAAGGAAAGGAATAAAATCTTGTAAAAGAAGAAAGCCGAATAGTTTGTGTTTGTATTTGAAGTTAATTCTAAACTTTGATTTAGGCAAAGGGGTATTGCTCTTTAAATAGGAATCGAATAGAGATTTGTTTTCAGTGAGTGTGATTTTTTTTAATTTTAAATTTGATTTATTTTTGTAATAATTAATAATTTAAATTAATTCATCATTATCGATTACATTACTTTTACTGAAATTTTTTTTGCCTAAATTAATTTTACTGAATTGACTACCACTAAAATATAATAATTAATACTTTTAAATATAAACTAATTTTTAAAAATAAACAATACCCTATAAGCTCAATTTAATCCAAATACTAATGGTAATCAGCACTTACTGTTTTCTCTTTGATACAAAATAAAAAAAATACAAAATAAATTTTTGAATATATCTTTATATACTAGTTTCGCATTACGTGCTATGCACGTGGCTCGTAACGTAACACGTCAATAAACGTATTAGTAAATATATTATAATTATATCAATTTTTTATTTACAATTAATATTAAATTAGTTAAGAATTTTTGTAAAAATAAATATAATATATTCGGTTATTAAATTTGTTCCATACTGAATTTATTCTTCTTTTGATTTTATAATAACCATAATTAAATAATTAATTTAATTTTATTAATAATATCTTTAAAAATAATAATAAGATAGAAATTTAAATAATAATATATTGATCAAATACAGTATTTTAATTTTGTAGTTCAATCAAACTAAAAGATAGGTATTCCTACTAATTTGGAGACAATTTAGTTATTTTTTACATATTAAAACTAAATTGGAGATAAGTTAGCTACCTATTCTAATTAGGACTTTAATTACAATAGTGATTAATTAAATAACTAATTAGATAATGACTATAAAACCTTTATTTAATACTAAACTGAAAAGGATTATTCGGTAAATTTGCCTGTCCCCTCCCCCATCCGTGCTTTTATATATAGTATAGATATAGATTATAAATTTGTGAGTTTGAAACATTAATTATAATGCAAAAATAAATATTATTTTTTCAATATATATTCTAAATCATATAATGAGCAAAAATAATTTCCCATATCAAGAAATTGATGGATACGAAATTACGAATTAGAATGTTTAGATGCAACTAGAATGACTTTATGCTATAATGTGATATTCCGTGTTTTCAAATTTGTTTTGGTGGATTGGTTTTCTGTTTAAAGTTTGGTTTGTGATGGACTTTAGTTGTGTTTTCGCTTCGGTATGTTCTCGTTAGGATATGTTATAATTATGGTTTATGCCTTCTTAGACTCGTCGACTGTTCGTGCGTTAGAGTTGAACCAGGTTTAGTTCTTGCCGAGCTTTATGGGGGATTCGCAAGCAGTGAGTTTATGTTGCTATTTACCGCTTTATTAAGTAAATTGTATATTTTGTACGTATATTTACGCAGCTATTTGAACTTTTTTTCGACATTATGGATCTGAACTGAAACGGACTACTCGATGGGCATCATCGAGACTACGTGCTTATCGGTATAATCATATGGTATTTGAGGTAGGTTGGAGATTCGTCTCGCCTTAGTAAGGGCGCTAGTGGAAGATACGTCTTCTGGGACTCACGTGATTTGTTTGAGTGACAGTCGGGAATCGGTTATGGAGATACATCTCACCGACATGGCTATTGGTTTTATATATTTGTGGTTTAGGATTTCAATGCTTATCCATAATAATAAAAAGTTTTATAAATGTTTTTAAGGTTTTTCACTTAATAAATGTAAATAGTAATATGAACTCATTTTTGTATATCTGATCCCGTTGTTTTTCCAATTTTTCATGTTTATGATTTTGAGCGTATACGTTGATCTCCAGATTTCATTATTTCCGTGGAGGTCTATTTTTGGGTTTTAAATATAGTCATGTTTATTTCAAAATTCTTAAACCGCAGTAGTACTAGCATTGTCTTTGTTGCTTTTATACTTATGTTCGTTTGACAGATTGGTCTGGATGTTTATGCATGTTGGTATGTTTATTAATCTATTTGGATTATTTATATAAGGCATGCTGTTGGAGTCTTGGAATTTTGTCGAGCAATTAATTATATTGTTGCTTATATAAATTGCTAGATTTAGGTTGGAGTCTCGGTTGCCTCCGAGCAGTGATTTTATGCAGGTTATGCGTTATCCGCGAGGATAGCTGCGGGTTTCGGAGCTACCACTCCCATACCCTAGCGCCGTTCACGATTTATGAAAATGGGTCGTGACATATAGACTGTGTAATTTTTTTGGTCAAAGATGTTAATTTCATTATGAAAAATTGACTATAAGAATCTCGAATCTAAACACACCAAGTATTATAACAAAATGAATTCTCTTTAAAGATTTTCTTGGCTAATGAACGAGTCACCCAATTATCTGAACGTCTAATAAAACTAAAGGAAACTAAAGTAAAAGGATCACAAAAGACTATACAGTCTTACAGAATAACATCACAGGCAGGATCCGTCTTGGCTCCCCCTGTCATTGCATCAATAATTTCTTTTACACCCCTTTCAAAAATGACTACAGGCAGATGTAATCGACATGCTAACAAAATAGCTTCTCTCAGGCAAAGCATTCGACCAAATACAGAGAGTAAACATGGGAGAACCGACGACCAAAAGAGGAGAAGGCTTTTCTGTGTGATTCCCGAGCCTCATGAGCTTTCCCTGTGTAGATGAATATTGATTTTTAAAGAATTATTCTAATATTCTCGAACAACAATAGAGTTAGATTAAATATTTTTATCTCAATCAATGATAATCAAAATAGAAACAATGCATGATAAACTATGTTAATTTTAAAAGTTAACCGAAAAAAATGCTACTACATAAAAAAATAAAAATAAATACAAATTCAATTATTCATTATATTTAATATGCGAAAGATTATGTAGCTTAGCGAAAAATATAGACTCAATCTGCCACGTCATTCGTACAGTAAGTTTCTCACATTATAACACGTCATTAAAATGATAACAATCTTATAAATTTATTTGTTATCTTTTAACATATTGGAATAGTAATATTATAAGACTGACATTATTTTAGTGACGTGTCATAATATGATATGTTTAATTTATAAATGACATAGTAAACTTATTCTAGCTGAGAATTTTTCGTACCTCATATTCTAATAGGCTTAATGGCAAAAAAGACCCAAACCTTTACGAATTGTTACAATTATATCCAAACCTTTTAATTTTTGCAATAATATCCAAATTGTATTATTTTGTTGCAATAATATCCAAATTGCACTTTTTATATGAATTTTTTTTAGTTTTTTGCCATTTTTTGGTACTTTTACTATATTATTACACATCAAAACATAATAATAGCCTAATATCTTAATTGAAAACAACAAGTTTAGCCATCAATTTGACTATTATTGCTACAAAAAATGCAATTTGGATATTATTGCAATAAAAAAATGCAATTTAGATATTATTGCAAAAATTAAAAGGTTTGGATATAATTGCAACAAATCGTAAAGGTTTGGATTTTTTTTACCATTAGGTCATTCTAATATTAACATACAAAAGCATGGTTCATATTCTAATTCTTTTTTCGCAAGTTTGTATAATGATTAATTTGTGAATTTTCATGGAAAGGTGTTGCGAGGAAAACTCAAATGTGAAACAAGATGACTTTTTTTTTTGAAGGAACGACTAGTTTATAATTTGGTTACAATGCTTGAAATTGAATATTGGAAAGTGAAGTCAACGAAGATGGGGAGTGATCTAACAATCACAAAAAGGCACACGCAAAGTGTGTTGGGATTTTTTGTTCTAGTCGGTGCCATTTTATAAATTATTAATTTTTTTATCAATGATAAAATATTAACTATATAAATCACTCTCTATATAATAAAAAGTTAAAGCTTAATTATCAAAATAATTTTAAATTTTAGCATGCATTACAATTTAAGCATCAGTTTAAAAAATTTAACAAAAATAATCATAAATTTTAGCATATTTTTTAATTTTAGCGCCAACTTCTGAATTTGATATTAATATTTTTTTTAAAGTATTTTGGTAAAATTTAAATAAAAAATAGATGATGTAGCATAGAGTTCTTTTATGAAAAGGACGGACAATAAGTGATTAATAACTCACTAAATAAATTGGAATTTTCTTACATTTATTTTAATTTGAGGGGTCAAATTCAATGAATTTACATTATTCATCACTAAATGAATGGTCTAGATAAAAAAAAGGGTAAATTATATATAAAATCACCACCTTTACACGAAATTTCAAAAATAACACGAGTTTTAAAACGTGTCAATTCAGGGCATCGCCTTTCATTTTTTTTTTAAAAACAACATGAGCATATTTTTAGGTAAAATTTTGTTGATTTAGACACCCAATGAGAGTGCCACATGTCATGTCACGTCTGCAAAAACGCCACAAAAAATGTGCCCATGTTGTTTTTGAAAATAAATGAAAAATGGTGCCCTGAATTACCATGTTTTAAAGGTCGTGTTATGGAGAAGTTTCAAGAAGGGCAGTAGTTTGTCACTGTTCGTCTGTCTCAAACAAATTGTTCAAACCCAGCTGAGTGTGAATAGCCCGTCGGTTCGTCATTGTCTTCAATGCTAGCTAAGGACGGTTAAACGATGGCGGCAAAAGTTGGAAGTGGCTGCTGCAAGAGGAGAGGCAACAAGGAAAAGTAGTGAAGAAAAGATTTAGATTAAAATGAATAGTGTAAATAGATTTATACTTTTTGAAAAAAGAAATGATATTTGGATTTTAAAAAGGGCATATAATTAAAATTTGAGAATTATTAAGTATTAATTTGAAAAATAAATAAATTTTGAGGGTTCTTTTTATATTTTTTTCATTTGGTAATGGAAAGTATAACACATTCGAGGATGAGCGAGTGGAAAACGGAATTGTAAAAATAACACGACCTTTAAAACGTGGCAATTCAGGGCACCATTTTTCATTTATTTTAAAAAACAACATGGGTACATTTTTAGTGGCGTTTTTGCAGACGTGACATGACATGTGGCACTCTCATTGGGTGTCTAAATCAACAAAATTTCACCTAAAAATGTGTTCATGTTGTTTTAAAAAAAAAAAATTAAAAGGTGATGCCCTGAATTGACACGTTTTAAAGGTTGTGTTATTTTTGAAATTTCGTGTAAAGGTGGTAATTTTATATGTAATTTACTCATAGTTCTAAAATAAATATCTATATCATTTTATTGTACATATTATAAAAATATCTATTTATACTCAAGCTGTTCACGAATGTTTAAAATTAATCTTAAATTTGTTTCTTCAATTTTCACTTTAAACAAAAATCCGAATTTTAAGTAGAGATTTTTCTATTAGTGTTTTGAGATATATTGGAAATAATTAAAAATAATTTTAGACTAAAGGTAATAAAATAATAATTTGTCCACAATGACTTCTTTAATAGTGGTGGAAGGAAGCCCGATCGATAAGGAGTGGTCTGATTGCTTCTACTAGTAGATCCTCCACTAGTGTTAGCAAAGCAGCCCTATTATTAAAATTATAATCTCTATACGCAAAATATATATTTATTAATATTTATTTATTCTGTTCAAAAAATATATATATATATTTAGGTTCCTATACCTATTTTTTATTATTAAATCTATACACTTTTATTTATTAATATTAAGTTCTCACACTTTCACTTTTATAGATCTTACATCAACTCATCACAGAAATAAAATACGTGTACTTCACGCGTCGTTAATAGTGTTACTATATTTTTTTTATTAAATCTAATCTTGATACTTTTATTTTTATTAACATTATTGTTTCTCTATAGTCTTTCTGATATAAAATTGATAATTTTTATAATTTTTATCACATATGACATAGGGATTCAATATTGACAAATAAAATCCAATGTCAAAACATAAGAAGTGCAATTATGCAAAATCCAAAAATACGTTATGCCATTTATGTACTGTGCATATTGAACGAGAACCGCATGGTGAATCATGGCTAGTGAGACCCCGGTTTTGACAGTTAAAGCGTATGTAAATGTATCATGAGAATGTGGGTTCAGACCGCACAATTATAACTAACATTTAACAATTGAAACTTTAGTAGTTACAACCCTATATATATTAATAAAAAAAACATGCCGAACCATGCACTATGACCATAGTAATTAGTTATCTTAAATTATATTTTTTTACCTTTTTTTAAAATCATTCTATTATTTTACTGTGGTCTATTGTTGAGTTTCTAATTGTTTTTTTTTTCATCTTGATGATTAAAATCAAATTCAACATTATGATATGAAGGTAAATATTTATTAAATTGATGGAATATAAAACCACATACTAGCATATTTTTCTCTGTGAATTGGCATACAGCACAAAAGGTAAAATCAAATTCAACATTATGATATGAAGGTAAATATTTATTAATTGTTCGTATCTGACTTAATGGAGTGCTTCTTTGGCTCCTACTTTCTTTAAATGTGCAGACCAGCCTAATAGATTTAAAATTGAATTACTTTTATTTTTTTAATCAAACCAACTGAATTATTATTATTATTCAAAATCATTTTTTCCAAATTAATTAAAAAAATAAAAATATAAAATCAAAACGACCAAATTAATCAATTAATCCAATTAAAACTTACATTACTTTGATTAACCAAATTTTTAAATTCTTCACTGTAACCAACCCAAAATATAAAAAACCGAGCAAACTGAATTAAACAAAACCCTAAACTAAACTTTAATTAAAATAGATCCGTTACTTCAATTTAACGGACATTTACTTACCCTCATAACAGCTGTGGCATATAATTTTCAGGAATATGAATAGTCAGGAACGATGATTTTATTAAACAGAAAATTTTCTAACAAAGATACAAAACTTGAATACCGCAGCTTATAAATAACGTTTTTCTGCATTTTTTTCGATTTTGTAATTTTTTTTCCCTTTTTGGGCTCAAATATCTCTCAGCTCAATTGGGATATAATTTTCTCCCTCTCTGCTTTCTATTTCCTTCTGACGCTATTGATCTAGCCTAGTTTTCTGACGCATAAATTAGCAAAGTACTTGAAAAGATATAAATCCTATGTTCCTCACAATTCGTCCTTAACATCCTCAGTGGTGCTCTGCGATTCGGAGCTCTCTTTTGCATCAGAACTCTCGGATTTTGGAGTAGAAGCTGGTTTCTGAAGCTTGAATGGAATCGATGCGTGTTTCTTGATGAACTTGTAAAATGCTACAACAGTGCGATCAACGTCTACAGTGATCTGCCAACAGCCATGAACCACATAAGTTAATAATCAAGGTGACCATTAAGTACTGTGCTAAACTACGAGTTAAAGAAACTATATATAAACAGCATGCTAAAATTTTAATAAACGTTTACCGGATCAAAACTCTTGTTTCCAGCAGGGAAGAAGACGAGGGTTGGGAATCCATCGGACTGCAAAAGAACAAGGAATTACAGAATTTTCTGTCTATTTTTGATAATATTCAACAAAACAATCAATGTGCACCGATACATCATTTAAAGGACAGAAATAGTTCTCCCAGGAAAGCCCCATATATTTACTCTAATATGCATCTGAACAAATAATAGTAATCAATCGGACTTAAATATTAATTTCCAAATGAACTTGCATGTGATAGGCAATTAATAATAAATTAACCTTTTTTTATCGATTAATCTCATCATGAAATTGTTAATGTTTATCAGTTGGTCCATGTTTTTAATTTTGGTCAATCTGTCCCTTACAATTGTTTTCAAATTGATACATTTGGTGCAATTGATAAAAATTGATATGTTTCAAAGGACTAATTGAAAAAAAAAAAGTTAGTTTCGATGTTATACTATGAATTGTGTACATATTGAGGGGGCAAATTGATATTCAAGACTAATAAATCCATGTAAGCAAAAACATGACCTTTCTAACAAAGTAAAACAGGTAAAGTTCCAGGGCATTCAGATTTCACTCAATATATGAATTTCAAGCGTACCTTTGCTCTAGGATGCTCATTTGTTGTGCCGTCCATCTTGGCTATAACAAGAGATTCAATGTCACGTAAATGTTTGGCAAGCTTGTTATATGTTGGCTCCAAAGCTTGGCAATGTCCACACCATGGTGCATAAATCTGGTACAACGTAGGTACATTAAATAATCTCAACACTAGGAAGAGAAACAATAGATTAAACTGATCCATGAAGTTTTCAAGGATACAACAGTACCTCAAGGAGAACATCCTTGGATTCATCCAGGACAATTTCATCAAAGTTATTCCCAACTACTATTTTGACATCCCCGTCATTCTATTGGAATTAAATGAAATGAGTTAGAAATGACAACAAATAAATAAGTAAATTCTCTGGGAGAACACAATAGGGGGAGCTCACTGTTTCAGGAATTGGGTCCGACTTGAAAAAAGGCTTAAGCTTATCTTCAATAAAATCCTCTCCAAAGGCCTGAAGATAGTACAAAATTTAAAAACACATTACATGATCAGCTTTTTCTTTGGCATAGAAAGATGAAAAAACAACAAAGACCAAAGAAACCTTTCCGACCAACATTAGTTAAGACTAAAATGTCTCTGTATGACATAAAAAAAGAAAGCGGTTCGACCTTAATGTTATCCATGGTAATTTCCTTGTCGAATACAAATTTCTTCCCATCATCATTTCCCGTGTAGCCAAGAAGCTGCAAGAAAAAAGATATCACCATTAGTTTAAATTAGAGTGGACATACATTATTACTTTAAAAAGTAAAATGGCATAATTGCACTTGAAGGAAAGATGAAAAAGGTTACTTGGGGAGCTTCTCCAGCAATACCAAAATAATCTGCTACAGGCTTCCCAACTTCTTCATTATCCAATTCAACAAATACAAAGATAAGCTGCATTAAACCATGAAATTAGTACAATTTATAATTCATAAAATTACAATACTCAGTTTGAGAGGAAGTACTGCCCATCTCTTTTGAATACCAAAATATCAAGAAAGATTGTCTCCATAATAGACTTTCAGTAGAAATTTTAACTAATTAAGCAAATGGCATTAACAATGGAACTTTTAGTATACGGCCTGAAGTTACCTTCCCCTTGAACAGTTTAGCAGATTCTTGAAATATTGGGAAAACTCTCTCTGAATCATTTGAAGTAGCAAACAGAAGCATCTATAACAAAAAGATACTTAACCATCAATTTCACCAACCAGTTTATCATTAAAGTGCCTAATACTATTATTACAAGTCAACAGAAAAAAGACAGTACATATACCTGTTTCTTAATTGGACTCTCAAAAACTGAAGGGGCGTTTTCTCTTGTAAAAACTGTCACCAAAGGAAGCTTGTTGGCAAATACGAAATCCACTATCGCAGACTTGGAAAAGTTACCATCTGCACAATAAGAATTTAGACATGAAAAACACCCCTCTTAAGAATTTATTTTGACAGTTCAGTCAAAAGGTAACCAAGAAGAACCAACCAAAATAACCGATTTTCTCGGCTTCCTTCTTAATCATGACCAGAGCAGGACGTTTAACTTCAGAGTCAAGGTGGAAAAGCTTTGCCACGCCAGCGTTTACAGTTTGGTAGAAAGTGACATCATCTTCTAGTCTTGATGCAGCAGCAAGCTCCTCACTTTCAGGACCCTATTGTTATTGAAAAGGATAGAAATAAATAGACCAGAAAGCTCAGTAAATAGGGGGAAAAAAACAATTAGGGGTCAATGCCAAGCATGGTGAAACGATAATGTGCAAGGATCTAAGCTTCAAGAATCAGTACATAGCGTCAGAAACAAGATGAGCAATTTTCCAGAAATTAGTTCCTCTACTCCCAAATATGAATAAATAAATTAGCAAGGTAATCATACAATGAGACAATCATGAAGCATCTCAGCCCTTATCAAATCAGCCAATTTCAGTACCAAAAAAGCAACTAATATGTCACTACCCTACCCTCAAATCACTAATGCTAAGAAAAAGATAGCAACAATTTTCCGCAAATCTCAAGAATGAATTATGTTCATTTTCTACATGTTAAAGGTTCTCTAATAACTCTAGATGTATACTAGCAAATTAATAAATAGTTCTAAAGCATCTACAAAAGCATCAAAAACACAATCTACATAATCATTTCATCGACAAATTGAACTAATCTGAGAGGAAAAAACATACCACTAAAGAATTGAGGTAACCAAGAACAAGTTTACTATCAGAAGTCAAAGCACGTTCAGCATCATCCAATGTAGTAAGATTAGAAATTCCAGGTCCAATTTTCTTCTTTATCCACGTCACTATAGCTTCCCTGATAAACAATCAAATCACAAATATCAATCAAACCGTTACACCTTCAAAAATTCAAATTACAACGATCAAAATCAATCAAAGCCGTTGACACTGCTTACTTTGTGCGTTGACCAGGATATGGCTTGTGGACCCCATCAACAAAGAAATACACAGTAGGAAACCCTTGAATATCATACTCTTGTGCCAGCTCGCTCTGTTCAGTTCCGTCAACTTTCGCCAACACGACATCTTCGCCTTTCAATTCAGTAGCTGCCGCCGCATATTCCGGAGCTAAAGATTGACAATGACCGCACCATGGCGCGTAGAATTCAACCATCACGAACTTATTATTCTCGATCACGTCGGTGAAATTCCTCTCCTTCAAAACGACGACGTCTTTGTCGTCGATTTGTGGCTCCTTGAAGGAATCATCTGATTCGTCAAAATCTGAGTAGTTTTCGAAGTCGTCGTCGTTGTCGATGTCGTCTTCGTCGAATTGGTCGGAATCGGGGTATTGGAGGTGAGATGCGGCGCCGTTTTTGTTGTCGGTGGTGTCTTCTTCTTCGAGGAAGCTGAGATCTTCATCGTCGTCGTCGTCGTTTTTGTTGCTTTTGTTGTCGTTTTCAGATTTGGAGAGAGAGGTAGAGAGTGTAGAGAAGAGAAGGAGAGTGACGAGAGAGAGAAGAAGAAAGAAACGACGAGACATTTTTTTGTCGTTTAAAGTGTGAAAAGGCGACAAGGAAATGAGATCTAGTACTACCAGTTTGTAGTAATATAGAATGCAAGATTGGAAAAAAGAGGGAGTCGAGGATCTTTAAGTCAGATTATACGGCGTCGTTTTAAGGCTGCTTGAAACTCTCTGACCGTTAAACAGGGATCATGTTTTCTTAATCCATTTTATTGAGGATTAATTAGATAAAAAATCACAACTTTTACATATAGTTTCATTTTAATCATGAGTTTTAAAATATAGCATTTCAAGGTATAACTTTTCAATTTTTTTTGAATTCATCATTTTAATATATTTTTGTTGACTAAATTTTTCACTAGATTATTGATTAAAGACTCAAATTACATATTGACACCAAAACTTATTATCTTTCGGTTAGGGTATGTAGGATTATGTATTTTTAGTCATAAAAAATATATCGAATTTTACTTTAATGATAGCTTTGAAACAAAATAAAAGTTCATGTATATAAATGTCAATTTTTAAAAATCGTGATTAAAATAAAATTACAAATAAAGGTCGTAATTTTTTATATAATCTTTTTATTTTTATTTTTATTTTAGACGAATTAAACTATATATAAAAAAAAACTAATTCCAAATTATAATTCCAAAAAAAATGGAGAAATGTTAACAACGGCTTCTAATGGAATTTTCAGGTTTAAATCTGTAATTATAATGTGCATGAATTATACCAACGAGTTATAATTTTAATATTATGAGTGTTGAACAATATTTTTACTAAAGTCGTGGGTCTGATTTTTCCATGAGCGATCCAATTATAATAAAAATATATTAATGTAGACAGCTATTTTTCAGACAGGTAAAAAATAATGCGTCCAATAATAATTTTTAGAGAAACTCGTCCGAGTGACGAGCTAGCAATCTGCATGTCTGAATCCAAGCGTTGCAAATGTGATTGAAACGTAATTAGTCGCAGATAGCCTATAAAAGTTTAAAGAGATTGCGATCTAAGTCTAAGAAATCGGACTAATTGTAATATTTTAGAAGTTTATGGACCAGTTTGCAAGTTTGACGAGCTAAATTGACCATACTCAAATCCCGCTACGCTCACAGTGGCGACTCTATAGGGTTGATCAAACTTATTTTTAACATTAAGAACCAAAATGTTTTCAAAGTGTTTCCAAAAGAAATTGTCATGCACACAACCACATGGCTTAAGTCTTGTCGATCATTTTTATTTACCAAACGTATCCGCACCTACTGCATTGTATTAGATTTCTCTTCTCATCTTACTCTCTAGGGGTCTCTTATACCAGCCCTGATGCTCATACTTGATCTCATATTCTGGCATTAAACTCCAATGCCGAGAGCATCTTTGCGGAGTAGCATCACTCATAGCCCGGTACCTTATTCGCGTATACTCGTGATTGAAGAGACCTATCAAAAGTATATTTGTCCGTGGGGAACTTAAACTGGTTTCTACCAAACCCAATAACTCAGACCGCATACACTCCATCTTAGACACTACCCTCTTACGTAATACCCAATATAATGTTTGTACTTAAGGCATATGATGTCAATGTAAGGATTCTAAATCCATTTTCAAAATATCCAGTTCCAATCTCAATCTTAGGTAAGGCTAACAACTTTTATCCATTTTTCAAAAATTAGATTTTCAAAAATGCCATATGAAGCCATACCTAAATACCATATTCAATAAGTAAAGTCCATTTACTTGGTCAACCTCTAATATCCAATCCAGTCAAGTAAAGTCCATTTACTTGATCAATCGCCAGACTCAATTATATTCTAGGTATTCTTTTAAGGGGACTGCCAAGTCTACTTTTTCTATGTTTTCACACCTTCCAATTATGGGGACAAACAATTATTACATTTACTACACCGCTTGTCTGTTTTAGAACTAATAGAAGAGAGCTTGCAGGTACACGTCGACCATAGCATTTCAGATGCGAAAGTCCAGACCAACACTCCTAGAAATAAACCTCGCCTGGAACTGTGTGTGGGAGGAATAAGGTTGGAAGGAGCAATATGTCTTTGTGATATCAACTGTTCTATGTGCTACATGTTAACTAACCTTGCATATCATAAACATGTATATCGTTCATTCTTGCATCCAGCATGCCATGCATTATGTACTAACCCTTTGTGGATGCAGCCACTAGGAAAGTTTGTCTGATTGCTCTTTGGCAAACACAAGCTGAGAGACTGATCAAGTTGAATAGTCCTACCAAGTCACCATCGACTCCAACTATTGCAATACAAATATCTAGACAGATCAGTGAGCAGCTAAGCAACTCCGCTTCCAGAAAATCTTCCTCTAGCAGAACTTTTGGGTCAGTCAACTTAGCCAGAAGGATAAAATCAATTAAAGTGGTACCAGCCGCAGCGCAGGCTAGTATGGACCAGCTAAGGGGGTAAAGTCATGGATTCCGTCAAGAGACATATTGATGATCTTAAAAAATGGTTCATCGAGTTTACAAAGCCCCGGGGTGAAGCGGGCACCGGTCAAGGTGATGAGCCGACATTTGCTACAAGAAGAGCAAAATTCCATCTTACGAAAATCTCATTGAGGAAATGAGAAAAATGGATGAAGCTGAGAAGAAAAGCATAGAGGTGTATGACATGCTCTAAGGCGAAACAAACAATTAGACAATAGGTGATCAGAGCTGGTTCAGCATTATGTTGTACGATGAGCAGTGCAAGATGGAGAAGGAAAATGACAAGCTCAAGAAGGAGGAAGTCGACCGCTTCCTTAAGAATCCAGAAGCAACCCATTCTGATTTTTATTAGGATTTGGATAAGAAGATAGAACAAATTCAGGCCAACATGCTAGGAAAGAATGTTAACCAGTTCATTAATCTGGATGAATACTCTCTAGGAGAAGACGAAAAGCTACCAGTAAAGTTCAAGATGCCAGAACTATTTCATTTTAATGGAAGGGGTGGCCCTCTTATCCAATTGAAATAGTTCATCTCTGTGATGAACACAACTATCTTATCTATGAATCAGATTTTGAGGGCTTTTTTGAGGTCCTTATAAGGGAATGCATTTTGTTGGTACTATGACTTTCCAATGAAAACAAAGGGGAATTGGAGGGAGTTATACACCGCCTTTATTAACCAGTATAGCTATGGCTCCAAGTTAGAGGTATCCCTAAGGGATTTGGAGTTAACCAGACAGAAATCGGGAGAGACATACTCTAAGTACATGGCTTGATGGATGGACAAGGCTTCATTGCTGAAGGAGAAGTGTTGGTCATTTACCGCAAGTGACGGTATCGCAACTTGTAATATCCGTAAGTACGGAGTCGAACCCACAAGGATGAGAGATTAGATGAGAATGAAAACCGATTTGAAATACAATTCGTTTAGCAATCAAGCATTCAAATTTGATTAAACAACTACATAACAAGAACTAAACAAATAACTATTTAGATACTAAACAAACAATTATCAAACTAAAACAATCACTATTAAATGGATTTTAAAAAAAAGATAAAGAGGTCTAGAGGTTGGTAAATCATGCCAAAATGAATCCTAGGTAATTGGGTCATATAGTGATATTGGTTCGGGTCAAGCTATCCTAAGGTATCAATTCCGCTCTCTAACTTACAATTCAAAGAACCGAAGTTTAATTAATACACCGAAATCTAAATCGCTCTCGCATACTAATCAGACCTGATTAATCCGCAAACTAACAACCACCTAAGCCCTAAACCGCTCTCCCATGATTAAGCCCTAGGCTTGTATTTAACTAGGTCTGTTTAATTAAATAACTCTCGTTCAATTAATTAAACACACAACAAAGATTAAGAGATCACTTTAATCTAAGCATTAAGCCTAATAAACACAACAAACTCTAATCAGAAGTTAACCCTAATTACTTAATCAACAAGTCATGACAATCATTAACAACCTCTAAACTAAAGAGTTTAGCCAACCATAATTACACAAGCACTAAGAACTATAGCAATAACTACTAAGCACCATAATAGTAAGAATATAATACTTCAAATAGAAAATGATGTAACTCAAAACCATTCAATAGATAATGAAGCTTGATAATGATAGAAGGATTTGTATTAATGAAGGAATAAAAACCCAAAATCTGAGAATAGCATTCAAGAACACTAAGAACAATAATGAGTTCTTAAAAGTAGAGAGCAAAAGGAATAAAAATACTATCTAAAGAGGATAGTTTTTTCTAAAATGATGCGTTTATTAAACCTAAAAGATAAGGTGACTTATATAGTCACGACAAAAGAGGAAAGTAAAAACATCCTATTATACAAGTGTTTGGCCAAAATGGTAAGTGGGCCAAACAAAGCATAACAATCCAACCTGATTTTGTTTCCTTTGTTTTCCACAGGTCTCGATCGAGAAGCACTCTGACATGGGCTTCTCGATCGAGAAGCAATTTGAGCTCCTCTTCGCATAATTTTGGGACAAAGGTCTCGGTCGAGAAGAAATTTGGAATGGCCTTCTCGATCGAGACAAGTGTAAAAGACAACTTCTCGATTGCACTTCTTGGCCTTCTCGACAGAGACAAGGCTTGAACCTTGTGTTGCTTCAATTCTTCGCTTTAAACTTCCGTCTTCATGATTTCTTCGTTCTTTTGCTCTTTTGGGTCCAAAAACTATGTCATTCGCTCAGTTTACCTGAAATTTCCCACACACGTAATAAGGCATATAATCACTTAAAAACGCATGACAAAACATGTAAAGTGATGCAAAAGTGACTTGAGAATAAGGAGTATTTTACTCCTATCAAGAAGCCTTCTAAAAAAGATCAGGCCAAGATCGTTGTTAAGAACGTCCTCCCATATTGGATCAAACGTCTCCAAAATATGAATCTTAAGACCTAATTTGATGATCTACTTGACGATGGAATACAATTAGAAGAAATTGAATCAGAGAAGAAGTGAAGCACACCTATAGGGGGTTAACGACCAAATTACGAGTCCGCTAGCAAGAGTGCTAATGTGAATTTTGTCAAGAGATAAGGACCAGGTATAAGGAAGTTCTCAAAGTTCCATATTCCACTCAACAAGGTCAAATACAGAGTACTGAAGTGAGATCTCTTACAACCCAGGCCGCCCATGAATCCTCCAAATCCAAATGCACTGAATTATAACCCCAATGCCCATTATAAGTTTCAACAGATGTAAGGGCATCATACAGATTCATGCATCACATTAAAGCACGATACCCAAAACTTGATCGACGATGGAAAAATCACTGATTCATTGATAGGCCAACCCATCACATAGAAGAAAACAATGCCAAATTACCATGATGCGCCACCGGCGAAAAGCTTGTGTACCATCAATTTTGGCCTAACTCATGATGAGTTCATGAATTCGTTCTCTGAGACCAGCTTTGAAAATCCGGCGAAGGTGGGATCCGGATATGAAGTGCTAGTTGATAAGCCTATATTGAGTTTGTTTGAGATCACAAGAATTAATAACCTTCCCCACCTGGAACCATGAACTGTGTGAGTACCATAGGGATTTGGCCACTCAAAAGAGGATTGCGCGGAGCTGAAGAGCGCTATTTTGAAACTAATTGAACAATGAAAGATCGAGAAGCCTTCTTTTCAGATAATGAAGATCGATAGAGGTCGTGAAACGAGAAAATTGAGAAAGAGGTCATGGACTCTTTTTCTGATATCAAGGCTCTTAGGCATATGGATCTATAGGGACAACCATCTAGGGAATTTTATTTCCAGGTATTTTACACCCTCTCACCCAGCACTCCCCTCGAGGAGATTGTGCCAATCAGTTGGGGCCTAGAGTTTGATGATGTCGATTGGGTAGTGGATGTTCCAAATGAGAAATTGAAAGTGGGAGACCAGAATGCTAAGGCCGTAAGGCTTATCAATGTGTTGTACGACTCAGAAGAAGACGGCAATGGGGAAGAGTTCGTGATCATAAAAGGCTCAAGCTGGCAGATACCATGTGAACAAGGTTACTCAGAAAGACGAGCCAGACTTATCCAGAAAGAAAGAATCAATGATCCTAGAAAAGGGGCGAGATACGGAAGAAAAATCCACTCAAGGAGAAAGTTTGAAAGTGGAGCAGCTTAAGAAGGTCAAATCAGGCAAGACCATTTGGGACCTGCTGATACGTTCCAAATATCACCGAAAAGCGATAGTGCAAGCACTATCCATGATGGCGATCGAGCCTGATGTAGACTCTAACGTTCATGATTAAAAGCTTTACATAGGAGTATAGGCAAACGTTTAAACGGACTGTACCACCCAAATAAAAGACGAAGAGAGAAAGCTTCCCACCAGTTGTTGGAGATAACCGCCTAGTAAATGTCCGGATACCTATCTCGGAGTGGGATGGTCTAAGTAGTGAGAGGAGAAGTTCATTAAAGCCTCCTCATAATTATCGACAACGTCGTGTAAAGCACTCACAAAAAATAGTCAATTATAAAAATTTGAAAGGACTAACTAACGAAAGGGGTATGATCGCTTGAAACAGAAAATATCTCAATTGTACCGATTATTCAATGAGCTAGTAAAATAGATCTTTTATCATGCATGCATGTTATGATTATTTTGACCAACACATGTACCTAGAAAGAACAAGCAAATTACCATAAATTCTAAAAGCATAATCTTTGAGACAATGGAATAATTTTTTTTTTTTATCAATAATGAAAATCCAAAATCATGAACAACAAGAGTTGGGACACCAAGGGAAATATTATATTCACGGAGAGTTGCAACTCAATTATCTCGAGCGAATTGCCCACCAAACTAAAGGATCTAGGGAATTTTACGATTCCATGCAAAATATGTGATCTTAATGCATTTAATTGTCTTTGTGATGTGAGCATAAATCTAATGCCTTTGTGTCTTTTCAAGGATTTATTTGGCGATCAACCGGTGAAGTAAACCTCCATAATGCTCCAATTGGCCGATTATTCGCTCAAGAAACCGCACAAAGTAATAGAAGACGTACTAGGAAAAATGGACAAGTTCATCTTCCCGGTGGACTTTGTCGTGCTTGATTATATGGTCGACAAGGATTGCCCAATGACTCTCGGGATAAAATTAAAGATTATTATTTTAATTGAGACAAAATTAAAGACTATTATTTTAATTGAAGTTGTCATTCCGAAATTGACAACTCCAGGTATTTATATTTAATTATGTATGTTTATTCATCTAATCTCTTTGTTTGTGTTTTATTCATTATGTGTAGTTAAATTCCTTGTTCGGGGGTTGGTATTTAAATATGTATTATTGATTTTATTGGATTTGGATTGAGTTACGATTTTATAGTGTTTTAATTATCGAACTTAATGCGTAATTTAGATTGATCACCTAAATTTATGATTTGCGTTTAATTAATGACTTGAGAGAGCTTTAATTGAATAGACCGATAATTAAGAACCTAAAATATAATATCGTGAGAGCGAGTTAGATTTTAGGTAATCGTTAGAATTTGCTTAATAATTATTTTTTAATTAATTAATTGGTGTTTAATGTCATGAGAGTGAGTTAGGTATTGATTAGTTCATTGAATTGTAGTTTTATCGATCTTAGACTTGAGAGAGCGGGATTATGTGGTTTATAATATCTCGATTCTCAATAAATTGCTAGGCATGATCCGTAAAAATTGATAATCGTATGAAAAATATTAGCCTTGAACTTTTATTCATATTGTCTTAAATCCAATTTAATTGAATTTGGTTGTTCAATTTAATTTTTAAATACAAACATCTTTGTTATTTGATAACCGATCGAAGAAATAAACATGATCAATGTGTTAAGTCCATTGTCTCTGTGAGATTGATACTTGATCTACCAAGTTATATTACTTGCGCGATACCGTCACTTGCGGTTTTTGCTAACAGTGTCATCTTCTTCTGAGTCGTACCACACATTGATAGGCCTGACGGCCTTGACATTATGGTCTAACACTTTAAATTTCTCATCCAAAACATCCACTATTCGATCTATATCATCAAACTCTGGCCCCCAGCCGGTTGGCACAATCTCCTCAAAGGGAGTGGTGGGTGAAGGGGTGTAAAATACCTGAAAATCAAATTTACCAGATGGTTGTCCCAGTAGATCCATTTGCCTATGAGACTTGATGTTAGAAAAAGAGTCCACAACCTCTTTCTCAGTTTTTTCGTTCTCATGATCTCCGTCGATCTTCATTATCTGGAAAGAAGGCTTTTCGATCTTTCCTTGTTCAATTAGTTTCAAAATAGCGTTCTTCAGCTCCGCGCAATTTTCTGTCGAGTGGCCAAATTTCCCATGGTACTCACACAGTTCATCATTCAAGGTGGGGAGAGTTATCATTCCTTGTGATCTCAATTGTCTAAACAGACTTGACATAGGCTTATAAGCTAGTGTTTCATATCCGGATCCCGTCTTCGTCGGATTTTCAGAGCTGATTTTAGAGAATGAATTCATGACCTCGTCGTGTGCTAGACCAGAAATTGATGGTTTACAAGCTCTTCGGCGGTGGCGCCTCATGGTAGATCGGCAATGGGTTATCTTGTGTGTTGGGCTGGCCTATCAATAGCCCAGTGATCTTTCTATCGTCGACCAGGTTTTGGATAATATGCTTTAACGTGATGCACGAATCTGTATGATGTCCCTACGACTGAATTATAATTTTATAGAAATAGAGATAATGATTTTTTTAATTTTGTTTAAATAGATCGGCATGACAAAACATCAATACCTATTTAAAAAAATGTGTATAAATTGTTATAGTATTGCATGAAATAGCAATTGTATAGCCTGCAAATATGCAGCATGCTAATAGAATGAGTTTCTCTTTTGTTCTCAACTTACTATAGATCACATTTATTTGATGAATTCCTAATTTTATGGAGTAAATTGGATAAAAAGTTCATCCACTTTATTAGTTCATACCAATAAATTGAACAAATATCCGATAATTAAACTAACAAAAAAAATTGTGAGTTTCACATTTTAAACTTAAAATTGTTTAAAGCTAAAAAAATATTTTAAAAAATTCCCCAGCTTATGGATTAAGTCTGCATCAATTGATATTAAAGTATATGACAAAGATCTGCATTTGGTTTAAATTAAACAATATTTATAAGGATGTATAAATTTTCAAAATGAACCAAATTGAACCCGTCAAGTTTCTTTTTTGAAAGGTAGAATTAATTTATAAAGACATAAGCACAAGTAATGAAAGTCATATCACAAAAAATACAATATCATCTCCAAGTTTGAACTACGTACCAAATACTAACCCACCATCCAAGATAAGTAAAAAATAAATCGAAAAAGCGAAAAATCTAGAAATGAATCCCGTAAACTTAACACAACGAAGATTTAAGCTTCCGTTGAACGGGGTATTTGAATAATTCTTTTTCCAATTTGAAAAACAATCCGCTCTATCAGATGAAGGCTAGTATTTTCGGTTTTCATCTTAAAAAAAAAATCTAAAAAGATAAATCTATAAACCTCTCAATTTTTAGATCAACAAGAACATAAATATAAAATTCGAACGGACGCTAAAGATTCTTGAGCGGTCTAAAACATTAGATCAAAGAGGTGCGAAAATACCTTACAAGTTTATTCAAGCAAAATAGAAATCCAAATAAAAAAAACACCTTAAAAAATTTATTGAAACAAGAAAAATAAATCTACAAATAATAATATTATGGGCGGAGAGAAAATAATTTTCCAGTTAACCGGAAAATCATCTTCTCCCACCCTCAAAAAGAAGAAGAGAAAATCTTTTATTTTTAGAGAGAAGTGAGAGCAAAATTTTAAAAAGAGCTTCCTTAACCCGTCAAGTTTATTATGCATGTTTATATTAAAATTTAATTTAAAAATTTTATATGTTCAAAAAATTAAATTGAATCGAAAACCAAAATTCTTTTTATATTATCAAACTGAAATTTGTTCGATTTAACTATTCAATTTAGTTCTATTTTGCAGAACCCTTGTGAGATTGACTTTCAATTATGTTTATAGCTGAGTAACAAAAAAAAAAATCAAAGACAAGAATCAATGAATCATTGATTCTCTATACTATAATCAAAATCAAAGACAAGAATCATTACTATTAAATGGAGACCATGGAAAAGAAAATAGTTAATGATTTTATATCCAAAAGGCAAATTTATAGCTTTAAAGGACATGAAAGATTGTAAAGTCAGAAAAAAAAGTCTGACCACTGTAATACTGTGATGGTCTTAGAAGGGCAAATAATGTACTAAAACTTCCAATTTCCTAACTCTATAGCTTATCCTATGATGGTACACTTTTTAAAAAATTTAAACCAATTAAAGAATGGGACTATAATTGCAGGGAAAGATAATAACTCAGTTTTAACTTTTAATTAATCACTTAAAGAGTTCACTACCAAGTCTTACGGAGCCTATCTCATCACCTTGCAAATATCCCATTCCTCTCCCTTGAATCTGCTCTATCTCTTCAACAATTCTTGTCATTGATGGTCTTTTTCTACCAATATCTATACATTGCAATGCCACCTCCATCAGCTGTCTTGCAGCTTCCGTTTTCCGCTCCCCGAGCGTCTTATCGATGAAGTTTTCAAGATTGCACTCCCTTGCCTTCAGTTTTGATTAAGAAAAAAATGAGTTCATCAAGAGACAGCGGTGTGGTTCAGCCGAGGGGTGTGCATTTGGATCGAATAAAATCGAGCTTTTACTTTTTTTTATCCAAAACCGAACCGCATTTACAAGGATGTAAAAAATTTCAATTGCAGTTTGGTTTTATTGATTTGGTTTGCCTAAAACATAACTGAAATTTTTTATGTTCTAAACCGAATCGAACCAAAACCCCCAAAAAGGTTATAATACAAAACCAAATTGAACTTAATTTATCAGTTCAATCTGATTATTCGGTTTTTGCATACCCCGAGACTTCAGGCAATAAAGTCCAAAGATTGTTGGCAAACCAAAAATAAGCTGTATTTACCTCATTTACTAAGTTGTGCCCTGAGATGAACATGTATTTCCCATGTGCATTGCGGCCGCTTATTAGCTCAAGCACGAAGATACCAAAACTATAGACATCACTTTGCTCCGAAAAGTTGGTCAGCGAATTTAACCTTTAGGAAAGGGAAAAAAATACATCAGAAATAGCATCAGCGTCTAGATTAAGAACCGAATGAAGGATACAACTAAGAAAGAAATCGGCAAGATGATCTACAGTTGCCAACTTGGCTTGCTAAAAAGGAGTACTCAATAGTACAAGAGAAAGGTAGAACTACTAAATTGCATACTATCTTAACTGTTGATCTATATTGCATGGAAACAGAAATGAAAGTGCTGATATGGAAATTGATATGTTTTACAAGAATGTGTTATAAATATAAAATTATGGAGTTCCAGAAGCATTTCCAAGAACAGAAAGTCAGAAACGAACATGACAAGTTTCTATGCAACATAGTTGTAGACGCATACTAAGCATGGCTTGAGAACCAACACGCACAAATCGGATGTATATTATTGAAGTTATTTAGATCAGTGTTCATACCCAATTTATGCTAAGGTTTACACGTCCAAATGATTACACCAAACAGTATGCATACTAATCTCATAAAGGGAAAATGTGATTATATAGGCAAGTAGCGTACAAGTTTGTATGCTTGAAAGAAATTACATACTCTGGATCAAGAAAGTAATCCATGGCTGAAGATGACCCAGCGCGATGACTCGCCATTACCAATTTACATATTCCGTAATCAGAAACTTTGGCAGTAAAGTTATCACCTAAAAGAACATTACTAGTTCTGAAGTGCATATGCAGGAGAGGAGGAACCAAACTGTGGATGTATTGGAGGCCTGATTAAAGAAAGATTTAATAATAAAATTGTCAATAACTATAAAAAATTATGTTGATGCATGTAAAAATGGTTGAGATGGAAGAAAATTAACCGACGCAGATACCTTTTCCAGCTCCCAACGCAATCGACAGCCTTTGCCGCATGTCTAACTTTCCAATGGGTAAACCTTCAGTATCTGGGGGTCAAAGTAAATTTAAAAGAATCCCATTTCTCTTAACAGAGTGATAAAGAACGAAAAGGCTAGTAATATTACCATAGAGGTAATTCCCTACATTTCCATTAGATATGTAATCATATACAAGTAATTGCTGATGGTTATCTTCACAATAGCCGATAAGGTCGAGAAGATGCTTGTGGCGAGCTGAAGCTATGTGTTTCACCTGCATTGCACAAGTGCCCGGCGGATTAAACAAGAATACACAGCGTAGCTTCTACAGTGCTACTCATTCAAGTCTGCACTGAAGTTTGTAGAATACAAATGGAAAATCAGCGTAAATACAAGTACGGCATTTATAAGTTATTTGAAGAGACATGATAATTTAAAGGGTACGGTGAAATCAAATTTATAACAGAACTTAGCTATACCTCGTGAACAAAATCGTGAACTGAGTTATGCAGGCATCTCTTAACTGCCACAATTGATCCATCTAGAAGTAGTCCCTTATAAACCAAACCGAATGTCCCTTCACCTATGATATTACTCTGACTGAAATTGCGTGTAGCACGCTCAAGCTCCAGGATTGACAATTGCCTTAAATCTTTTGAACCAAGAGGAGACTGTGCAGTAGCATAGGGGGAAATGTCACCTCTTGCCGAATCAGCTGTTCAGAGAGGGACAGAGAGAGCTATTCAAATACTTAAAAAAATTGAAACCCATTTCGATTTGCATTTCATACACAAAAGAGATTTACTTATATATATTTGTTTGAAAATGTAAGACAACAAGCTCACTTACAAGGAGGAGATATCACAGAAGATGCTGTCTCAGATCCGTGCCTCAGAAACTTCTTAATACGCATCAAGCACATGTAAACTAGCACCACTATGGATATCACTAGTAGGGCGGCTCCAGCACCACCAATAATGGCAGCAAATTTCTGCTTGTTTGATTTCTTATCATTAGATGGTGGCAAGGGTGTTAA
Organism: Mercurialis annua; assembly: GCF_937616625.2. NCBI lineage: Eukaryota > Viridiplantae > Streptophyta > Magnoliopsida > Malpighiales > Euphorbiaceae > Mercurialis > Mercurialis annua. The sequence goes on from NC_065570.1 coordinate 65,074,411, forward strand.
TGTTGGAACACTATTGTCCTTACGCACTGCAGCAACTGTTCTTTCAGTCGGAGAATCTGAGGACAAATTTTTTGAAGATGCCAACTTGACAAATCCTGTCTGCAGATTAAGTGGATGTCTTCTAGATGTAAGCCTGCGATATATAAAAACCCAAGATTAGGAATATTGCAGAAAAGAAACACTTAATATACTCGAAAGGCATTTACTTCAAGCAAGTCCCCAGACTTGTTAAATTGATGACTGGCAATAGATTATGCTGATATTAATTTGATGCTTTGGACATGAAGAAAAATATTTTACAGGCAGGCATATCTTATAGAATGAGAGAGAGCGAGAGAGCTTACGAAGAAACAACACCTGGGTCATTCAGTTTATTACAGTTGCCACTTGCCCATTGTCTTAGGCATGAGTATCTTCCCGTCTTGCCACCGGAATGTTGAGGACTGCCAACTGTGCTCTTACTAACAACTAATGCTTCAACTATATAGTAGTACCAAAAATCAGTTTGCTTGGATAATAATCGCAGCGGCTTTCAGCAGAATAACAAGAATCAAGCTTATGATCTTGCTAATAGCCACAAGGCAAGTTAGTTCAGGTTATGCTACAGGAAGGCTGTGAAAGCCGGTGCTACGCTACTTCATCAAATCAGAATTGGTACGAATTATGACTACGGTGGCTGTAAACAATGAGCAGGAAAAAGATAGAAGGCTTACCATATAGTTTTTGGTTTTTGCTATTAGGTTCGAGGAGTTGAATCAATATGAGCAGCGGCAGTTGTTGCCACCAGAACAAGTGCATTGTAATGAAGAATCACTCCATGGAAGCTCCCAACAGCAAATTAACATCAACAATTATCCTGGACAAAAATGCAACTTTAATTACTAAACCAAAGTTACCAAACACCTATTTTCTAATGCAATGTAGTACACAACAAGAATTTAAAAGAAAAAAGCTAAATTTTCTACCACTATGAAGATAAATTGATTTTTAAGTTCTCCTATTGAAAAGAAAAAATTAGATGATTATACATCTTTGTTTCATGATTAATAAACTAACAGATGATTAGAATGAATTCTGTTCACAAAGAGCAAACAAATAACTCCTTTTGAGTATTTTTTAAAAGACTCATAAAGCACATACTTTCTGTGTAAATCATTATATGGTTCAAACTTAGCACCACCAGGATAAGAAAAACTAACCAGAAATTCAAATTGGCCTGAGAATTTTAACATACCAAAGCCCGGAAGAATAAAGTTACCACCTTTCCTTGACTTGGGTTGCAGCTAAAAAGAAGAAAAAGACTTGCAGAAGACAAATAATTGTCCTTATTGAAGTGGACAAGTATAAGTTCTTAGTAGGGGCTAAAATCTATCAACAATACTATCACATTTGATAGAAAACCCAAATTACAAATCCCAAAAGATTCCCATGGAAAATGCTTGCAGACAACACACCACTACATTATCAGCAGTTCTAATGATGGAATGGAACACAAGCTTTAAGACCAATTTTCAATCTTGCAGACAAAAAGAAAAATAGAATTTCTTTACACAATCAAGCCAGCATTGCTAATTCTCAAAATCATGCATATACTGTAAAGTTTATAACTTTTCCATTAAAAGTTAACAACTTTTACTAATTTAAACAGTTAAACCACTGAATTTAAGAACCCAGAAACTGACTCAAGACAAAGCAAATGTAAGTGAAAAGTGAAGAAAATGAGCTGAAAAGCTAGAGAGATAAAGAGGGTAATTAGTTACCATTAAAGGTGGCAATGGCTCCATATGCTGCAAGAATTAAAAGTGAAAGAGAATCCATAGAAATAAAGGAACAGAACAGTTTTTTGATGAGTACAGTGTGGGGCTGGTTTTAGATTTCATGAGGCATTCTTTAATGGCTTTGCATTTAAGAAGAAGAAGCACATCCTAAAAAAGCAGCCAAAGACAAACACATAAATTTAATGCAACGTATGAAAATTTAGAATTGGGGACCAATCTTTTTGTTTGTGTGAGACAAATAACAGAACAAACAAACTCTATGTTGTTCTGATGATGTTCAATTCTTGGGGTTTTCACATGGCAGGCAGGGGGCGGTCTTTATGATCACTTGCTGGCTAATGGCTATGTTGGTCTGGTCAAACACTGAGGGGAAGCTAATTTTGCTAGGTGGGTTAGTCTATGAATGATTAATTACAATTACAAAGATTATATATTAAAATACTATTTATATTTTAATTTTTTTTATGAATTTTAACTTTGCTAAAAAAAGTCTCATCTAAGCTATGAGAACAGTATCGCTTGCCCAGTGAGGAATATTAGTTTTTGTTTACAGAGAGAAGGGTACTCAAATGGGTGAATTTAGAAAAATTATTGCACACAACCGTTGCGTCATGTCATTCGTGCAACAAACCAATTATGCGTTAGCCATGTGGAAAATTGAATGATAAAAAAAATAAGTAATAATTAAAAGATTTCCTATCGCAAATGCTCATTGGCTTGATGTAAAAATAACGTGTCGCAACAGTTGCATGGGATAAACACTCGTGAATTTATCAATAAGCCACCATTTTTAAAATTAATAAATAGTGTTGGTTGTATTAAATGAGGGGTCCGGTGGAGTGTGTGATGAGAGGTAGAGTACATGGAATGAATATTTGAAATGTCTTAATCAGGAAGCTGTGTAGGACGTATTGGGTTAGGTCATTGTCTTATGAGGCGGAGCCAGTAGGACCATTTAGCCACTCACATGATAGACCCTCTTTTACTCACATGCAAGGACACCTTGCCATAATGCCATTATATCTTCTTCTTCTTCTTCTATGACTAAATGTATCCCTTAAATTTTCTCATAAAAAAGTAGAATTTCGTTAGATGAAATAAACCGACTATAAAGAGTTTCAGCTCGAGTTATAATATATGAAGTAGGCGTTATAATAATCTTACAATGATTTTTTAGCTACTAAAAACCACTCAATAATCTCAAAAAACCTAAATCTAATAATAAATTTAGTGAAATAAATATAGAAATTACACATCTAAATAATTACAATAAAATGTCGTATTATTATAATAAATTTAAAACTAAAATAATTTGTAACCATGTATATTCGAACTCATCAAAATATATTGGAGATCCCGAGAAAGACGCCAAGATGCCGGAAAAATACCGGAGATGCCGGAAAAGACACTGAAATTTTCTATTTGAAGAAGATACAAGTTATCACCCATTTAAGATATAAAATGCAAAAAGAGCACATAAAGCTCATGAAGAGAAGATAAACCGCAAAAAATAGAGAAAAATAAAAGACAAATGACAATCTAAGCTAAAAAGTTTATTTATTTATTAGAAATTCTAAAAGATTGAGGGTGGGAAGTGAATTTTAACCAAAAAATGGTTAAAAACCCCATCTCCTACCATGTGGGCTAGTATTTGAAAAAGAGAAATGCTATTCATCACGAAAGAATTGTACACGAAATACACTAATCCTATTAAAGTGATGACAATTAATGCAGCGTGGTTCAATTTTCTTATTTGTGCTTACATGTATATGTTGGTGTTTTGTCCAATTAAAAAACAAACTCTTGACTTCTTTTTAGTTTTTTTTATCGTTTTTTAGGATGTTAAATTATTTTGTATATATTATAACGCAGAAAAAGTTCATTTGCAACTTTATTTGAGTTTTCAGATTTCGACTCTATTCCTTATTAAATTGTTTTGACGATTTATTTAGTTTAAGGATAAAAATCTTAACAAAAAATTAAATAGAAGAATTATATTATTATTTTTTTCAATTTTTCTATTTGAAAAAACACAAACAAGCCCTTTATTTTTAAAAACATTCCAATAAATCTTAAATAAAAAAGTTAATTATTTTTGAATTTTTTTCAAAAAATAAAATAAATTAAAAACCAAATTACAAACCCAGCGAGTTACGGACCCACCGGAGAAAGAGTTGCTAGCTCTTTATCAGAACTGAGAAGGAACAGTAGCTCCTTCTCCGGTGGGTCCATAACTCGGTAGGTCCGTGTTTGATCGTATTGAGCGTTATTTATTTTAAAAAATTATTAATAACTAAAACAAATTAAATAAAAAATTAATAATATTTGTTGAATATATTTAGGAAGAAATGCATTATTAATAACGTTAATGTTTAATTAGAATATCTAAAAAATGAAAGGTCATTTTAGACTATTTTCAAATAAAAGAGATCAATTTAATACTTTAGGGAGAGTTGAATCATGAAAAACCAAATAAGGGTACAATTGAAAGTTTTCCTACGTCGTGGTGAAACCGAAAAAAAATTTAAAGGTGAATGTTTTTTGAATAATTAAGTATTTTATAACTATTTATTTTATTTTATTTTGTTTATTCTCCATCCGTTCCATATTAAAATAAATATGGAGCTTCTAAAATGGGACGGATATATATATAATATTTTTAGACATATACAATAGATTTTAAAAAAAAATTGTTTTAAAATATTTATGTGGAGTTCTATAGTTTTTTTCTACCTTAAAAAATTGATGTCGTTTGCATTTTTTAAAATTTAATTAAAAATGATAATTAGTAAAAATTAATGTTTTTTTAATTAAATTTTAAAAAATAAAAATGACGATAAAAAAACAAAAGATAATAAGAAAGGAAGAGTTTGTTTTTCAATTGGACACAGTGCCAACATGTACCAAGTAAGCACAAACAATAGAATTTTAACAATCTTACATTAATTGTTATCACTTAAATAGGATTAGTGTATTTCGTGTACAATTCTTTCGTGTTAAATAGCATTTCTCTTTGAAAAAGAGAAATGCTATTCATCACGAAAGAATTGTACACGAAATACACTAATCCTATTAAAGTGATGACAATTAATGCAGCGTGGTTCAATTTTCTTATTTGTGCTTACATGTATATGTTGGTGTTTTGTAAAGGTTGAAAGTGTTAAGAGAGAGAGAAACAAAAGAAAAGAGAGGAGAGTTACTCGCTAGTTAACTACAATAACATGCTTTTAAAAAATACTATATATTACTATAACAATTAAAAATTTGCGTGGAAGAATTTAATTTTACGGTTGTAGACTATTTTCAATCAAATTTATTTTAATTTAAAATGCACACTTCTTCACTCCATCTCATGTCTATTTTTAGGGGCGGACTTAGGAAGAGTTTATAGTAAAATTGTCTGTCTTATTATTCTAAATTTATGAAAAAAATATGAATTTAAAATTTAATAGTGTATTTTTTTCCGTCTTAAAGTTTATGACATTGTCTAACTTAAATTTAATATTTTGTCAATTTTTACCATCTTAAAATTTGACAAAAAGTATAAAAAAATTATCGAAGATTTTCCAAAAGTATAAATTAACCCTTAAATTTATTTTGGGCACGAATAAACCCTCCTATTTTTTAAATTGAACAAAAAACCCCTCCATCATAACTTTGAGAAACTGCCGCTAACTTGCTGACTTGGCAATAGAAAAAATGCTTAAAAATATCCTTAATGTTTAAAATATTTACCAATTTTATATTTATGAATTATTTAAAAAAAACACCCTTTTCTTTCTAATTAGTTCTAATTAATTAATTTTTTTATTAGAATCAATTAAAACCTAATTAAATAAATCAACCAGTCAAAACCCAATTAAATTTATCAAAATTTAATTAAACAAATTTAAAATCAGTTGAACCTATTTAAACAAATTATAATCTAAATCAATCAATTAAAAATCTAATTAAATCTACTTAAACCGATTAATCAATTAACCTATTAAATTTAACTAATCAAAACCTAATTAAACTTAGCAAACTCAAATAAAAATTAATTAAACCTATTTAAATCTAATTAAATCTTAATTTGAAAAATCAAACTACCGGTTGTCGTTCACCAGTAACAATCGATAGCTAGGTAAACAAACAACGAAGGTCTGAAGACCTTCTCAAACGAAAACCTGAAGACCTCCCTGTTCGTAAAAGATAGTCCATTCTCAGAACTTCGTATGTGGTATGAGAACAGACCTTCTCAGACGAAGTTTCTATTCTCAAACCTTTGTCTATGGTTTGTTCTGAGACCTTCTCAAATGAAGGTCTGAGAACAGACCTACGCCGTTTGAGAACATGCCTTTTCAAACGAAGGTCTGCAACCTTCATATTTCCTCAAATCAAAACAGACGAGTCCATAATTTAAATTATTTATTAATTTTTTTAATTTTTTTAAATAAAAAGAAAAACGTTTTAATCAGGCCTCTTATTTAAATTGTTTATTAATAAAAGATATTTGAGAATTAAACTGAGATATATTGTAAATACATTTTTAAATTTTTTTCTTAAAGATATTTGACGCCCTCAACTAACATATTTAACAGAAGTGTTTATTGGTTTAATAAAAAAAATTAAAAAATTTATTTGTGCCAAAAAAACATTTAAGAGCTATGAGCCTGCTACTGTCTGTCTCTTAATCTATCTTAATGTTTATAAATTTTAAAAAAATTAAGATAGATTTACATTATTCATATAAAACCGTTGTTTGGATTATTATTTTTTAGTTATCAGATATTTATATTGTTAACTTTTAACACATTTATTTTGGTTCAATTTTTTATTATATAATTATAAAAAAAAATATTTTATTCAAAATATATTTTAAGGATTATTTTCAAAGTACCTCATTTTTAAATATATTTATAACAAGTTTGTCCATCTTTTCATAATTTTCCACTCTACACTAATAATAAACATATTTTCAAAAGTACCTAATGTATATAGAAGGTTTATCTCATTTTAGATTAAAATTTTACATAACCACTCTATTTTATCTCTTTTCTTTCTCTAAATTCTCTCTTATTTTCTTCTTTTTTTTTGTTTGATTTTTCGTTTTTCTCTTTCAGTTATTTTTTCATTCGCGCTAGTCCGTTCATCTATTCCGTTCGCTCTATATGGATTTCTCAACATCGTTTTTAGATTTGTGTAATTTTTTAGATTTTTTGTAATGATCTAAACATTTTGTAAATAAATTATTGTAGATATATGATTTTTTTGATTGTAAAATTGTTTTATTATTCATATAATTATTTTGTCTTTCTCTTATCAATAGATTTGTTTATTTATTTAATGCTACTGATTTTGTGAAAAACGAATTGATTTATAGTGTATTTGCAATGTTTTTATAATATATTTACGTTATAATGTATTTTTAGTGTATTTATAGTGTATTTCTGGTATTTTTCAGTATATCAATATTTTTTTGGTGTATTTCTCTCGTTTCTCTAGTATATCTATGATGCATTTGCAGTGTTTATGTTGTATTTGCAGTGTTTTTATGGTATACACCACAAAAACACTACAAAATAACCATAGAAACACTATATATACTATTATTACACTATAAAAATACCATAGTTTTACTAAAAAAACACAATAGATACACTATAATACACCATAGTTACATAAAAAAATACGATAAAAAAATTAAAAAAAAACATCAAAAATAAAATCAATAAAAAAGAGAATAAATCATTAAAAAGTGAAAAAAAGTTTTTGTGAAATTAAAAAAAGAAGAAGATATTTTTCGTAAAAAAAATAAATTATAAATAAAATAAAAAATAATGCAATAAATATATAATAATCAATTATAGTATATTTAGTAATATGTACAATAAATTTAAATAATATAATATAATATTATTATTTAAATATTAAATATAAACTTAAATATATATTTTTAAAATCACCGAATTATGACCTTTTCACAAACCGGATTTTGCTTCCCCTTGCGCAGGATTTATTAAAGTTGGGTTGAAGTGAAAAAGTTTGAAGCCACAATTAACATTGACCCAAATAGGCGACCCATAGACTGTCTCTGTCTGTGTCTGGGCTTGGCTGTTGTAGCTATCATCTTTAAGAATCTCAAAGTAAAACAAAAGAGCTGTTTGATTTCTCCTCCTCCATTGTTTCCGATTGATTAGAACAACATGATTAGCATTCTCGCTCAGGTTTCTCGAATTGATTTTTCGTTCGTTTGTTTTGATTGAAAATTGGTTGCTCATTTAATCCATTGTTGCAGGAGCGTTTACTTGGAGCCGCCATGGGAAGTGCTCTAGTGGGTTTTATTGTTTTCGAGCAAAGAAAACGTATCTATCAATCAATTTCTCAACCTCATACCCAATCTCAGGTTAAACAATCAATTCTTTCTTTCACTTTTTTTTTGGATGTTTGTTTTCGCTTCAAGAACCCTAGCATTTGGGGCTTTTTTAATTTGTGGTTAATCACTATGGTTTAAAATTCAATATTCAAGATCAGCATGTGTTAGAAATTAGAATCTCTGTAGAATGTGGGTTGAGCTTAATCAAATTTCAACGTTTTCAGTTTTATTCAAGTGAGAAAGGGAATGGTTTTCTTGAATTAGCAGTATTTGGTTGAGGAAAAAAGAGCTAATGAAGATACCGAAATAGAGGAATGAACATACTAATATACTATAAGAATTCATTATGATGCTTACGGAGAAGTATTGGCTTTGCTTGGAATAATTCGCTTATGAGAATCCAACTCGTGTTAATGGAATTCTTGAAAAAGCACGTCTTATGGGGCATGATTTTATTTATAAGTTTTCATATTTTTTTCGGCATGATTGTAGTTTGATCAAAACGCCGTTTATTTGAAGTTGAAAGAATTGAATTCGAGCAATGATTATTTTTCCAGATGATGGAATTGGCTCAATACAAATCAACTGAACTGAAATTATTGCATTTTTGGTCTTCCCTAATGCTATGAATTAGATAGAAACCTAAGGCACTTAACCAGAGACACAATCTTATTCTTTACGTTTTTGCTTTTCGAAAATGGAACATGTATTGATAGATTAAGTTGGAGTCGTCGTTGATTTGGTTTTCCTCCATTGTATAGAGTATGTTTCCGTTGACTCTTTGCTATCGAGTACAAAATCTGGAGTATCGACAAACCCTATGTCTAATATTTCGAGTCTCACTTCGTGTATTATTAGCTTGCATGCTTGTCATCATTCATCATTGTCAGGCATTGGTGCTGGAAAATCATCAAGCATGAACCCTCATAACAATGATGAAAGTCACGAATAGTTAAACCTTCTTGCATTTATCTTTTTATTGATGGAACCACTGATATGTTTTAGTTTTTAAATCCGTTCAGTTGAAGGAGCCTATTTTTGGAAAGCAATTCCGTTCGCAGTTTGCAGTCTTGTGGAACAAATCTGTGGATGAGACATTTAGACCTGTTGTGACTTCTCTTAGTTCACGCCGACAATAATAATTCTGTAATACTTTCATTTTCACTGTTATAACATATCTGTATTTGTGCGTGCTCCTACTGATATCAAATCATTTACATGAGACGTGTATCCTGACATGCTATGGTGCTACCATTAATTGTGATGTTCAAAATAATGTCATAAGAGACATGATGAAGTAATTTCTTCATTCATATTATTTGTTTTAATTGCTGCAAGATGTTCAATTTAATAATTTTAATTCCTTGAAGTGTATTTATACATGTGAATTTGTATATGCATATGAATTGAAGTTGTCTACTTTCATGAATTGAGGTTAAGCATGGAAGAACTTAAAATATTTTGGGTCTTACTTTGTAGGGTTAAAATTTCTCGCTGTTACTTTAACTGTAGGTGTTTTATACTTCGGTTACCATTGTTTTAGTTTTTACATTTTGGTATTTCGACTTTCATTTTTCCAACATTGTAAAATCACTCGATGAATTTAGACGAATTATCGCTTGTGTGGCCGACGGAAAATTGCATCATATCCATTTTTTCGTTGCCATATAAGACATTACTGGCCATAATTGATATAGTAGCCTTGAGTTTTGGGAAATTAAAAGTTGGTTCATCAAAATGTAAAAAATGAAACATAAAATATTGAAGTGAAAAAGCTTATAATTTAGAAACCGCAATTTTTTTTTAGCCGGACTTTGTATAACATACATCAACTTCCATGCTTGTCATGTTTTGCTATTGTTAGTTTTAGGCATGCGTGAAAGTGCAAGGAGCAATCATCTATTCTAACTTTTATTTTGTGTTCATCTCTTGTCTTGAATGATACTTCTTTCATTTTCCTGAGTGTAGCAGCTCGTCAATATTAACTGGCACAACATTGTATTTGACTCAGACTCGACTCACTTTATAAACAATTCTCAAGCCTAAAGCGTAGCCCGAGTTAGCTCGGCTAATTTTCAATTTGACTTGAAATTGTCATATTACCATATCCATTCGGCAGATAAATTATTCTGTAATTTTTCTCTTTAAACCTTTTTTTTCTTCATGTTATAGATTTTATACCGCCTCCAAACAGTTATTAATATTTTCTTCTCTCTGGTTTTTCTTTTTGATAATTTTTTTTTATGTATACATTTCTCTTCACTTAAATTTTCGATTTTGCAATTCTTAGTGGATCAAATTGTTCGCAAGAGCCAACTGCGTCTGGAGTGGCCAATTCAAACGGAATCTCTAATCGAATCAATGTATCAGTATTGATTTTGAAAAATATCTTTCTGGTTTCGTACTTACTTATCACAGCTATGAGATATCTGAATTATTATGTCCATCTTAATTAGAATCCATTTATATTCGGAATCGTATATCTAAATAACCTTATGAAGAAAGTACATGCACTAACAAAGCATAAATACATATCTGAAACCAAAATTACAAGCACATTTGATACACCATAATAGCACAACTAGTTGTTCAAAATCACTAACCCTACTGCAATAACATCTTCAAGCATCGGGTCGAACAGAGTTAGCTCGATTCTCATTAGCTCGACGAGTGACGAAGACATAAAAACCTCCCATCGCAAGAAACACCGCAAATGCCAAACCAATCACAATACCCGCAATGCCGCCTGGTCCGAGTCGAGTACTGCCACCTTTCTGCTGAGCAGTCGACATAGCTTCAACTTGAGCTGCGAGAGGCAACGGCGAGCAGCCAGATGATGAGTGAGCAGAACATGGATTTTTCACATTGGTTGGTTGTTGTGTTGCTGGATGGAAAAATTCAACCGCTGAAGGTGAAAATGCAATTGGGTTTTCATAAGCTAGACCATGAGGTGCTCTTTCTTGAGCTCTTGAAGGAGTCAAGACTAATGATATAATAGAGATGAGCAAGAAATAAGCTTTAGAATTCATGGTGTTTGAGTGAAAAATGTTTGGTCGCCTTGTACTAGCATTTATAATAAGGTTCTGATAAGTAGGTTGTTGCTTGGTTTGCAATTTTTCTTTTTTTGTATTGAAAAAAAGTTGATAGAGGTTTAGGAACAGAATGATTATAATTATAGTTTTAGCTTTGTATTGTAATATTTTATTTTCATAGTTTATTATAAAATCAAGAAAGTAGAGCGAGAAGCAAAAAACTGCCGGACGTAAAAGTGAGATTGAAATGAGGCAATTAAAGAACAAAAATGTTGTCGAAAGAAAATATAAATTAATACAACGAAAGATAATCGATGATTAACGGTCATGAACGACAACTATCCTTTTCGTTGACTCTTTTTATATGTATTATTAAGAATTCAATAAATGATACTATATAATTTTATTTTATTTTTGCTTTCTTTTATTATATTAAATACTTCACATTTCACTAAAAAAAATTCAACATATATTAATTATTGAGTGTTGTCAATACGAGCAAGTTTACAGATGGCATGAAGCAATATTATGCATCTATACTTGTTGTATGCAATATCAAGCTGCATTAGCTATTTAGCTCCAAATGAATTATGAATATATTTGGCAAAGATTAAAAAACAATAAAATAAAATAACTAAATTTAAAGATTAATATATATGATAAATGAGCTGTATTATTGGTAGATAAATTCATTTTCCCATCTGCATAACCAAAAACTCGTGTATGCATTAAGAATATAAATTGAATCTAAAAATCCAAGACCTTCAATTTATGGAAGATCACACCAACTATTTCTTCTTATTATATTGTGTAGGGCATAACTGTTAATTAATTATTTAAGGCTTAATGGCAAAAAAAACCCAAACCTTTACGACTTGTTACAATTATATCCAAACCTTTTAATTTTTGCAATAATATCCAAATTGCATTATTTTGTTGCAATAATATCCAAATTACATTATTTTGTTGCAATAATATCCAAATTGCACTTTTTATACGAATTTTTTTGAGTTTTTTGTCATTTTTTTGGGACTTTTACTATACTATTATACATCAAAACATAATAATAGCCTAATATCTTAATTGAAAACAACAAGTTTAGCCATCAATTTGACTATTATTGCTACAAAAAATGCAATTTGGATATTATTGCAACAACAAAAATGTAATTTGGATATTATTGCAAAAATTAAAAGGTTTGGATATAATTGCAACAAATCGTAAAGGTTTGGATTTTTTTTACCATTAGGCCATTATTTAAAGCCTATATAATTGTCGCTTAGTTGTTCTTATGAATTTATTGACATAGGTTCAAAATCATGTTTTGCTTTGTCCTTGAGTGTCTTTCAAAGTTCATGTTAAGTGGGGAATGTTATGTACATCATTTCTATAATTGTCATAATTCACTTAATTCTCTTTGTTCATATACAACTATATAGAATTATTTGCATTCGGAAACTATTATTTCACAGGCCTAATATCTTAAAAAAAATCCCGACCTTTTAGCTTCTTTTTAGTTTTTACTCTGACGTTAAAAAATGTTCAATTTTATCCTATTTGTATTTTATCGTTTCAATTGTACCCCAATTTTTTAATTTTTGTCAATTTGTTTTACTTAAACAATGAAAACATTCAATCAACTAAGTATAGAGATAAAGTTAAATTCATTTCCATTTAAAAAAGTACAATTAAAGTCATTTATTTTTAAAAACTAACTAAAAAATATAATCAAATTAAAATTAATCTAAATTCTTAATTAATTTAACTAAATCTAAATAAATTTTAAACACATACGATTAATATATGCTAGACACGGAGAACATTTTTGAATTTTTTTTTCAAATAAAAAAGGCGTCAATTAAATATTTCAGGGCACAATTAAAATGATAAAATGCAAAATATGATAGTTTTTAACGTCATAGTAGAATTGAAAAGGGGATAAAAGGTCGGATTTTTTTTAAGAAATTAGGCCTATTTCACAAGGGTTAGGCATCCATATACGATTATATGAAAGGTTAGTTTTAAAATAAAATAAAATAAATTGTAGTTTTATTCTTAATCATACAGATATTATAAAAGTTATTTAAATTTTATTTATATGTGAAGATAATGTGGCACAACATATATGTAAAATAATTATTCTTTACTATGATGTTCATTCTATCACATGCAGAAAAAGAAATTAAAAAGGCAACTTTGGCTAGCATAAATTAGGCTTTGAGTACAAAATAATATTCCTAAGATGTGTATTAGAATGCAAGGAAGGCTATTAAGTACATGCATGCGTGGGATTAATTAACGTTTAATACAAGCTTAGTCACTCTGAATTGATCGCCTCTAAAGTTCTAAAGACTGTTTATCAGGAAAAAATATACTACAACACAACGCTAAGTCATGTCATTCTTGAAATAAACTAATAGTGCGTTAGTCATATGAAATAAACACTCGTTTATCACACTATATAGGTTCCGGTAGGAAAAAATATTTTATGCTTTCATATTTTTTTTTGGCTTAATTACTTAAAAACCACCCACCTTAAACTTTTTTTTCGTTTACACCCTGAACTAGGAAAAAATTCATTTATACCCTGACGCAGTGGCGTAGCCAGAAATTAAATCTAAGAGGGGCAAAATATAATATTTTTATAAATAATATGTAAAATTTAAAATTTATTAAAATTAAGGGGGTCAATATATTATATTTTTTAGGTAACTAATACAAATAAAAATTAACTTTACATAGAAAATTGTATTTTTTTGAAAAATAAGAGGGGCAAATGCCCCTCTTGTGCTACATGTGGCTCCGCCACTGCCCTGACGTATGTTTATGTTTCACCTCTACCACGAAACACTAAATTAACCTCTTTTCATTTAAAAAAAAGTTTAAAATAGTCCTTCATTTAGAGAAAATTTCATTTCTAATTAAACTATAATTAGCTTAGGTTAAAAATAAAGAACTATTTTGAACTTTTTTCTTAATAAAAAGATGTTAATTTAGTGTCTCGGGGTAGAGGTGAAATATAAATACATACGTCAGGGTATAAATGAATTTTTTCCTAGATCAGGGTATAAACGAAAAAAAAGTTCAAGGTGAATGGTTTTTAAGTAATTAAGCCTTTCTTTTTATCAAAATAATAAAAAAATTGAAAAAATTGTGACATTTGATCCGTAAACTTTATAATCTATGAAAAATATATCAGATTTTCATTTTAAATCTATTTTCAGTTTTTTAATAGTTAATGATTTAATGGCTTTTTTATAAATAATTATTTTATACGATTAATCTTTTATTTTAATTTACAAAGGGTTATGTGAGTTTAAATAATAATTTTATGTCTGAAAATATATTGAAATTAAGGGTTGAGTATATTTATTACAAATTATAAATTAACAGATCAAATTAACAGATAAAAAAAACTATTATTTTATTTTAATAAAATATAAAATCATTTTGCCATTTTGGCAATTCATAGAAGTTTCAGCTACATATATGCCATATATTTAGAAATTCTTTTATCTACATCAGATTTTTACAGTATTAGGTTTAATTATCTAAAAAAGTTTTATTATTTTGACTTTTTAACCTCAAACTTTTAAAATTATCAATTTAAACATATTTTTTATTCAGTTAATTGCAAATCAAATCATGAATTTTAACGTAATTTGCAATTACAACATAAACTTTAAAACTTGGCAATGTCGGATACCAATTTTCACTTTTTGGTAAATCAAAACACCGTTCATTTTTCGATACAAATTTACTGAGTTGGAAGCCGGTATTGCCACGTAGGGTGACATGTTGGAAAATAAATGGTGTTTCGATTTGCCAAAAAGTAAAAAATTGATGCCTGTTTTGCTAAAATTTTAAAGTTAGTGTTTTAATTGCAAATTACGCTAAATTTTGTGATTTATTTTGCAACGTGTCAAATTACGTGATAAATACTGAAATTTATTGTGTCAGTTTACATGACAATTCCGGCTTCCAACTCAGCAAAAATATCCCAGAAAAATATCAGTATATCGATTTGCCAAAATTACAAAGTTCATTGTGTCAGGCTTGAAAGTTTATGTTATAATTTTAAATTTAGTCAAAGTTGGTTATTGCAAATAACCCTTTTTATTTTCCAGTTTTTATTATAAGGGTTAATTGCAAATTAATACACAAACTTTACCCCAATTTGCAATTACAACACGAACTTTAAAATTTGGCAAATCGGTACACCGATTTTCTTTTTTTGGCGAATTGATACACCGAACTGGAAAAACACTAACGTGGACATTGTCATATACAGCCACGTGTTGTTGTATGATTGGTCGGTGTACTAATTTGCCAAAAAAATAAAAGTTGGTGTATTAAATTGCCAAGTTTCAAAGTTCGTGTTGTAATTGCAAATTAGGATAAAGTTCGTGTATTAATTTACAATTAACCTTTATTATAACTATTTGTTTAAATTAGAGTTAAAAAAATTCAACTATACCTTTCATATTACTTCATATTGTTTCAATTTGCCTGTTTACATTAAGAATTTCAAACATTAAGAAATATTTGAATCTTTTCACTCCAATTTAAACAAATGGCTATAATCAAAATCTGAAATTGAAGAATGAATTAAAATTGACTATTTTGAAAGTTTATGCCTTAAATTAAAAATTCGAAAAACCGAGATAGTTTTCAATGATCAAATCTTAGATAACTAATACATAAGAATGACCATTTTAATTCAACTATAGACGAAAATAAATAATAAGAAGTAGAAAGAATATGATAATTGAAAAATGAGAGATTTTTGGTAAAAATAATTGATATACATGTCGGAATATATGTAATTATATCACTGTTCTAGTATTTTTCTTTTAGATTATTCAATATTCAGAATTATAAATTTATACTTATACTAAGTAAAAATGTGTTACAAAGAAAAGATATATGTAATAGAAAACATGTGGCAATTTCTGTTGTTTTGCTTAGCTTGGAGGATCAGCAAAGGTAAAAAAAAATGTTATGTAATTATAATATTAATATGTCATTGCAAAGAGATAAAGCATGCTCAACCTGAAATCAATACATTTCTTCCCCACTACTAATACTTAAATCATCTATCATAATACCTCTTTTTTCTTTTTAACTGATCAGATATGATTAGGTGAGTAAAATATTAGAAGTAATGAATTAATTCTGCTAGTGACGAGTCAGGATTTCTATATTAGGAGGACCACCATTAAAATATGCATTCAATTATATTTTAAAGTTGAGGTGGGTTAAATTACAAAAAAATTAGTAAAAATAGTTTTTCTTTATTTTTTATTTTAACTATATTAAAAATTAGTCCCATCATTATTATTTTTGTTTATATTAAGTTTTTAAATTAATTTTTCTGTTTAAATTGGCGATAATAACTCTTTTTCTGATAGAGGACTTAATGTCTATAACTATAATAGTAGACTTAGAGAAATTCTTAGATTAACTCGGTACACCACGTCATCCGTGAACTAAGCCAATCATATCATAACACCTCATTAAAATGACGGTATTCTTGTAATAAATTGAGACCGTAAGAGTCGTAAGCTATTTTTGATTATAAAAAATAAAACTTAGTCTAAAGAAAAAAAAAGTGACTTGACCATTTAATATGTACGCAAGAATCTTATTGTAGCAATAATTATAACAGAGAACGACTTCAGCTCACATGTTATGGCAATTGCACTTCCTAAATCACAAGAGTTTCCCTTATGTGATAAAGGGTTTTTTTGCTCCCTTTTCTCTTCCCTAAAAGCCTAAAAAAATGAGAGAATGAATGAATGGTAAGTGCACGCCAAAGCCATGAATGAATAGTTGGGCCAAACCCGAGTCTGATCTAGGCCAAAGTCAGAATTCAAGTATGTTATATCTAGAACAAGGGATCACTTTACCCCCCTCAACTTGGCACAAAGTATTAAAAACGTCCAAACTGAAAAAAATGGATCACTTTTACTCTGTTCTTGGCAAAATTGGTACAAAATCTCTCTCCCCACTCTCATCCAAGAGAGTGAGACACACTCTCTGGTTTTAATGGTGGTTTTTTTTTCCTAAATGGTTTTTGATGACAAAAAATTTAAAATGATCCTAATTTTTTTAACATTGTGTAAATTAATCTACAATAATTAAAAACAAACAATTTAATTTTAAAACTTTACATCTGAAATTTATATTAACTAAAAATATAAAGGACCTTTTTATATATTTTACAAACTATATTCAATTTTTTTTATTCTGATGAGCAGCTGCTGGATTTCTTCACCGACAGCTGCTCATCGTTGTCCCTTACAAAGACGACGAGCTCGCTCTGTGAGAGACAAAGCTCGTCGTCTCTGACAGAGACGAAGCTCTTCGTCTCCGTTGAAGACGAACTCAGATGGGTTCGTCTCCCTCGAACCCAGATCTGGGTTCGTCTTTGCTGATAGATGAATCGGTGGCGGTGGTTGATGGAGTTTTGGGCGGTGGTTAATGGGTTTTGGATGGTGGTTGGTGGAGGTGGAGGAAGAGGGACAATGGCGGTGGTGGTGTTAAAAAAATTCTGATGAATTTATCGTTTTTTAAAATTTAGATTAAATATTTAACAAAATTAAATTAATCAGATTTAAATGTTTAATTAGATTAAGTAAATTAGAGTTAATTATTTAAAATTTAAAATCTCACTCTCCAATTAAGGTGCCACGTCAGCTTAGGGGTGATTTTGAACCGGTTTTGCCAAGTTCAGGAAAAAAGTGATTCGGTTTTTTCAATTTGAACCTTTTTGATACTTTGTGCCAAATTGAGGGGATAAAGTGATCCATCGTTCGCTATATATACATGCTCGATTTCGGATTTGAATTCGAATAAGTTTAAATTTTCAATTCGAATGAGTTTAAATTTTTAGTTTGAATTCGAACTTGAACAATATCCAAGCAACGTGATATCTAGTTTGATTTCCTTTAGCGTTTTTTTTTTTTGCAATTTAAGCACATACTACCATTTGTGTCAAATATTAACACAACCTTTCAAAAGGTTTTTAAATTTTAGCCTACGTCCTGTTTCCGACCAATAGAATCACAGCTAACTCTAATTTCACAGTCATAAATTCACAACCTTAGAATCATAACCATAAATTCACAAACTCTAACATCAGATTCAGAAATTCACAATCTTAACATCAATACCGTAAAATTAAAAGCATAAAATCTTTCAATCAAAACATCCAACAAAATTTTAAAAAAAAGATGCCAGAATCAGAAGTATGATCCACATCAAAACCCTAAATTCAAAAACAAAAATCAAAATAGTAAAATAACTAAATTAATTTACTCGATTAATTTTATAACAGAAGTGATGTACCTCTGAAGGATATACTTGTTCAAAATGGCTAGCAAATTTTTATGACATAAATTCAAAACCCGACGTATGTTATTTTATGATAAATGTGCATTTATTATTTTTAAATGTGCACATTAGATTCCAATAGCTGGATTGGAGTTTTAGGCTAAAATTTAAAATATTTGAAAGATTGTGCTAATATTTAAGATAAAATGGTAATTCGTGCTATATGGTAAGAATAATCCAAAATGACCTCACATAAAGAAGGCCACGCTGGCGCTGACGAGGCAATCTGGCGAGCCATATTGGCTTCCAATGGACGGAAACGAGACGTAGAGTAATAAATAAAAACATATGAAAGGTTGTACTAATATTTGAGACAAATGGTAATATGTGTTTAAATTGAGAAAACGCTAAAGATTTTGCTATATGGTAGGAATAACCCAAATTAAAATAATATTATTACAAAAAAAACATATTTGATATATTTTAAGAGGAAAGTACATCATTCATTGTAGAATCTATTTACAAAAATAATATAAAATTTTAAAGATTACACTTTATACTCGACCACTTAAATATATTTTTTTACTTTTTTAAAATTTTATTTATAAAAAATAAGGCACTTAAGAAAAATACCATAAACACCATAAAAACATAAAAAGATATACCGCTAGAATCTGGTGAGGTCGCCGGAATTTCACCAAAAAAAATTCCGATCGCTGGCGGTCAACATGTGGTAATGCTCAATGTTGACATTTGTCGACTGTATTATATCAGTGTTTTATAATTGCCTTTTAGGTGTGTCTTAATTGTTTTCTTGGATTTTTTAGTATTTTTTTGGGGATATCTATAGTATTTTTTTTACTATACATTTGATTTTATTGTCTGTTATATATGAATGTTATTAGATGATTTTAAAGTTTTTCTTTTGTTTTTCCGGTGTTTTTGATATATTTTTGTCATAATAATACCAAAAAATAAACTCAAAAGTAAATCTCTTTAATTTTAGTCTACTTTTGGTTTATTTCCAGTATTTTAAATTAAGCATTTTTATAAATTTTTTTTTTCAGTGCTCAAAAAATTACTTTTTTGAGCCAGTATTTTTGTAAATATTATTTTTGGATAATTTTGAAAAAATCTCAATTTTTTCACAAAAAAATTATAATTTAACCAATTAATATGATACATATTTATATTTTTAAAGTATGAAAATCAAATATAATAAAAAAATAATTTATTATTATATTTTCACAAGAGACTATTTAAGCTCATTTTAGGCCCGCAAGCCTCACGGGCCTTAGTATGATGGTCAAATGTATTTATTGGACCCTTTCGTTTGGTTCGCTTTTAAATTTGGACTCTAATGAATTTTTTTTATAGGGGTACTTAACATTATAAAAAAAGTTTTACATTGAATCCTTAGAACCTAAAATGCCACGTTGTTCGGTACTGGCTATCCACCTCGTCGCCAGTGTCAAATTCAGTTGACATTTGATTGATCTTGTTAATTTGTATCGAGATATATAGTTTTTGATTGATTTTAAAATTGGAAAAAGAAGACGATATTATACGTGAAATAAATTAAAATTATATTGAGACAAACATCAATTTTTGGTTGATATTTAATTGATATTAAAAATGATGAAAAATGCGACATTATATATAAAAAAATTAAGAATTTAATATATGGTACATATAAGTGCAGAAAATTATGAGCAAAAAGTAAATAAAAAAATAATTAAATAAATAATATTGCTGGAAAATGAACTTCATCTCTTCAGGTTTTTGTTTTCCTCTTCTATATGCTTTTCTGAATTTCAGCTCACTCCTCATTGCTTTTGAAAAATTATTCGCAATGTTGTCACCTAAAAACAAGGCACCACTTTGGTCATTTTAAAATTGTGTTTATATTTTTGTAGACTTGGAATTTTGTTTTAGAAAATTATAAATTAGTTTGAGTATAACTATTTGTAAATTAAAAAATAAATAAAAATACAAGAATTTTTAGTTAAATTAAGCAAAAACCACATTTTTAAAGATCGCCCGAGAAAGATAGATAAATGTTTTGAGATAGAAAATTTTGAACTGGAAAAATTGAGATAGTCAAAAAATGATGGTTGCAAACGGAAAAAAAATCAATACCTATATATGCAATTATTTTTAATGGATTTTTACAGATTTTTTTTTTATATAATTTCATTACTCTTTAAAAAAAATTATATTTTATGCTAGCTGTCAATCTTTTTTAAGTTAAATTTTTAATTTTTTTTCTATACTAGCTTCTATTTTTTATTTGCTCATTATATTTTTACACTTATTATTTAATATATATTTGATTTTAAATTTTTTAATTACATTTTATGTACGGTCGTGTTCTTCCTCAGTTTTAAGATCAACCAAATATAAAGAAGAAATGTAGTACTGAATAATTTTAATTTTTTTATAACAATTTTTTATTTACTTTTTGCTCATAATTTTCTGCACTTATATGTACCATATATTAAATTCTTAATTTTTTTATATATAATGTCGCATTTTTCATCATTTTTAATATCAATAAAGATCAACCAAAAATTGATGTTTGTCTCAATATAATTTTAATTTATTTCACGTATAATATCGTCTTCTTTTTCCAATTTTAAAATCAATCAAAAACTAGTGCGAATCGACCTTCTTGTAGTTATGGTAAGATTCAGTATCCATAATTGAAATTGTTTTATAAAATTAAATAATATATATTAAAAATATGATATTGTCTATATATATATATATATATATATATATATATATATATATAAATTATCAATTTACATAAAAAAAATTACTTATATATTTCAATGAAAATTATATGAATTTGTCAAATATTTAATAATTTTTTAAAAGTTGATATGAACAATTTACATATTTATTATTTTCTATCATTGACCAAATTATATAGTTTTAACAATATTAAATCGAAAAATTATATACATGTTGTGTCTTTTTATTTTATTGATGATTATTTATCCGTGATAGTTGAAAATATATAAAAAATGAATGAATGAGTAGCTAATTAATTTTAAAAGTCAAAATAATATATTATAATATCGTAGAGATCATATTTTAAATAAAACAATATCCGTAGTTCTAGTAATATCCGTATCGAACTGTACCGAACCATTAGAACTGAATCCCCGTACCGAACCGTACCGAAAAATAACATTTTCAAGCCAAACTGAACTGATTATTGGTACGGTTTCGGAGATCTAACTTTTTATTCCGATTTTTAGTTTAGTTCTGGAGATTTGTCAATTCTCGGATTTTCCCGAACCGTGCACACCCCTAGTCTATATGTTATACCAAGATATCAAATAATATTATTTATTTTTTTAGAAATGTCAAGAAAAAATCACGAACTTTATATATTTTTTCATTTTTATAACGCTGTTAAAATTTTGTCATTTTCATACACGAACTATCATTTTTTTAAATTCATATACAACGTTGAAGTGGCACTCATTTATTGGAGTAAATGAATTCCACTCTAATAAATTACGCCAATGGAGCCGTGATATCTCAGCACCGTGTATGAATTTGAAAAAAAAAGTGGTAGTTCATGCATGAAAGTGACAAAATTTAAATTGTGTAATTAAGATAAAAAAAACATGTAAAATTTGTGATATTTTTTAATATTATCTTTTTTTCTTAATGTTCAACTAACAAATTATTTATTTGTAAATAGACGACTTTTTTTTCTTTGGGTTGAATAGACAACTCTTTCAACTTTTTAAATAACTTTTATATTTATATTATAAATTTACTCTCTTATTAAATTAATCAATAGTTCAATTTATAAAGCTAAAGTTTTCATTGATAGACTAAATTAATAAAATTATATTAATTCTAATATTTATAATTTATAATTCAAAAATATTGTTTTTCAATTATCCACTTTCTATTCATTACAAGGTTTAATACAATTAATATTATAATTTTTAAATGTTGTTATTATATATTTATTTAAAATAGTTTTTAATTTATTTTTTTGATATAATTTTTTAAAACATAATTTTAATAGATAGTAATAAATACTCATTAGTAGATTTTGAATAAAAATAATATAAAATTTAAGGTTTTAATTTATTAAAAGTTAATAAATTTTTAGAAAAATAAAGATAAAAAGAACAGATAATTTTATAAATTAAAGAGAATATTTTCTTAGTATTAACATTTATTTTGGATGGAGAATTAAAAGAAAAGAAAGGAGGGAGTAGCTAATAAAAGTCTTAAATTAGGCAATCCACTCTGTTCCAGACCCATTTCTAGCAGGACCTGGACACCATAAAACCCTACACTTTCATTGTCCATTATCCACTTGTTATCCCTACTTTAATATGTATGTGACTTGTGTGGGGGGGCAAAATAGAATATATTTTTTTTAAACAAAGAGTTAACGCGTTTTTTAAACTTGTAATACGAGATCATTTAATATAATTTGTATTTTTTTAAGCAATTAACCTCAAAACTCTTTATTTTTGGGTCAGATTATTTTATAATTATATTTTTTAAACGCGTAAAATAAAAATCAGAGATGAGGGATGCAAAAAAAATTAGAGAATTCTTTAATCGTTGCGATAAAATTATTCTAAACTTATTTTTTGGAATAAAAATATAAATTATGGGATAACCTGACCAAAAAATGAAGATTTTTGGGGTCAGTTACTACAAAAAATACAAATTGAATTAAAGAATTTTCTGTCACAAGTTCAGAAAGCGCGTTGATCCTTTATTCATATTTTTTTGCAGTATTTTAAAAACCGGATCGGATGGAATGTGCAACCGGGTTTCTGTCATCCAATGGCGAATCCATTTTGATATCTTTTAAAAACTTAAAAAGCATTTCAACTGGCTTGAACTTGAAAAAAAAATCATATAAAGTAATGAACCATAAAACCCACATATTTTTATAAATTTTATTACTTCTTCTGTCCAAAAAAATTTATATTTGTTTCTATTTTAAACATATTTAATTATAAACTTGTTTCTATTTCAAAAAAAATTAAATAATTAAAAAAATTGATTAACCAATACAAAAGGCATCTACAATTCCTTTTATAGCTCAAAGAATAACAATTTATTGGTTGCACAGAAAACACATGTCAATACTATTATGCCAAGTCATCAATCCTCCCGCTGCCAATAGCACAAAAAGATTGATGATATTACTTGCTGCTAAAGTAATACATGCTGATATGAATTTGTAGAAGCTGTAATATTGGAAAATGTATTATCAACTTTAACATGTTTGCAATTACAAAATAAAATTTAAAATTTGACAAAATCAATCACATGTTTTTATTATTGGTAAATTGGAACACTTGTGTTTATTTTCCGTTGAAAAAATATTGATGTGGCTACTGAAACCATATATATTATGATGTCCATGTAAGCGGTTTTTATCAAAAAATAGCTTGATATTTTAATTTTTTAAAACATGAAAGTCGGTGACCGATTTGGCCATGTTTCAAAGTCCATACTGTAATTTAAAATTGCACTAAAATTTGTGATTTAATTTATATTTATCCAATTCATATTTCTACATATGAGTTAATTTTTGAAATCATTTTAGGCTGACATAAATAATTTTAGGTTAACATATAATTGATTTTTTTAATTGATTTAATTCAGTTATTAGATAAAAATATAAAATTTTATAAAAGAAGAAATTTTTATAAAAAAAATTATAGTTTATTAATGTAAACTTTCCAAATACCGAGTCATATCGTATAGTTTTATCTTTGTATTATTGAAATTTTTTATGTCTCGACGAGGTCCTTTGAGGATGGACTCTTCTCACAAAATTTCACTACGTTTTTAAATTAGAATTTTAATAGTATTATTAGAATTTATTTAAAATTTAAAGGTTTCAAATTATTATTTTTATAAACAGAATTGTAGCAATGTTGCTTTCAACAATCTAATTACCTAATACTTAAGATTATCAGAAAAATAAATGACATCAATGTTGCTTTCATTTGATATTGATAATGAAGTAAATAATACTATATTTGCATGTCAATGGGAATAAAACTTATCTCTATCACAGTTTCTCTTATTATAAAATCATAATGTATACAAGGGCTACTCTTTTCCAATGAAAAGATTACTGAAAATTATTGTCATTTTCTTATAGCCACCCTATATATAATAAGAATTAAAACAATTGTAATAATTGTTGATGATCTAATCACATCATTTTTCATTTAAAAAAAAAAGTTCTAATGGACATAGAAAATTAATTATGATATTTTACAAATCCAAAAAAAAAAGTTCTAATGGACATAGAAAATTAATTACTTTAATGTCATTGTTAACTTTTTTATAGATAAAATAATTTTATAACTATTATCAAATCGAATTGATAGAAAAACCCTTAACAAATAATATATGCCTGTATGATATATTAATTTATGAGTCTTGGTAATTATATTCAAATAATAGATAAAAAAATAAATAATCTAGTTTATTAACTAAAACATGTCGTGGTCCCTTAACTTAATATTATAATAGATTAGTCCTTCATTTGTATAAAATCATAAAATTTAAAAGTTTTCTATGTTAAAATTCAATTGTAGGTTACTATTAAAATATTGTTGTTATCATAGAAAATATTATAAAATATTTATCAAAACATATGTTAATGTGTCTTAAAAATTAGATTAGAAGATTGAATTATATCTTATTTTATTAATTAGACTCTTTATTTTAATTTGTTTTCTCCTTGATATAATTATTATGAATTATAAAATTGCGGATCAAGCTGTTGAAATTAATGTTTAAACATATTTATATCAATTTAGTTATAATTATAGACAAATAAATTGATTTTATCTTTTAAAAAAATTGTTAAAAGTTTTTAACTAATATTTTTATCAGCTTTTGGCTAAATTAAAAATATTTAATTTTTTTTAGCAGAGGATCAATTCAACCCTTGAACATGGCAAAACTGGATCAAATCACCTTAGAACTTGACAAAACCGGATCGGTTTAACCTTTTTGAACAAAAGAGAGAGCGAAAGAACCTAATTTTAAAAATTAATTCTAATTAATTTTAATTAAAATACTAATTAATCCTATTTAATTTAAAATTTAATTAATATAAACTGAAGGCTTTTTCTACCCTTTTTTCTAATTAAGTATAGTTATTCTCATAATTAACATAATTACTCCTAATTAATAATTAACTCTAATTAATTAATTCTAACTCTTCTTCTTTATCCATTCTTCAATTATCCACCGCCACCGCCACACCCACAGCCAGCAACGACAACTATCAACCGCCTACAACCATCAACCATCTTCGCCAACCTACCATTTCCGGCCACCCAACCGCTGCCGACCGACCTAGACCCAGTTGGTTTGTTCTTCATCGTGCTCTGATTTGTTTGAAGAATAGATCCGGTAGGATCTGATCTTTATCGATTCCAGCAGTGGGGTTGCCGAGTTTTTTTTAGTTGTTAGATTTTTTTTCTTCCGGTATGGGTTTTCAGTAGATTAATGTGTTAGGGTTTAAACTTTAAATGATATAAAGTAGTTAAAATCAAAAATGGTTTTTAAACTTTTGAAATTATAAAAAATACATTTTAAAAATATATAATTAAATGTCAGTTTTGTCAATGAAATAAACATTAAGAACTATTTTAAATTTGTAACCATCTAAAACCGGAAAGTGTTTATTTTCGGGGGTGAAAGTGGAGAATAGGGTATTTAATCCATTTTTGTCAAATTCTGCGATGATTTGATCCTCTTTTACAAAATTTGGATTTATTTGATACTTCGCGTTAAAGTTCGGAGAGTTTTTATCCTTTATTCAATTTTCTTTTGTACTGATTAGTTAAAAAAATAGATTGAATTCTCTTGCCCCACAAAACAGTCCCATCAACAGCAAAGCATGATGTACAAATCCAAATGGCATATTCACTCTCCCTATATTTTAATCCAAAATTGGCATAATCAAACAGCTATTAACTTACCTAATTATTTGTTTTGAATGCCTTAAAAACAAAGGAGAAGATAAGATAAATTATAAATCCATGTAATAATTTATAGTTTTATACTACCAAGATAGGAGAAACACCCACCCTAAGTAGCACGGAAACGGAAACGGGAAACGGATACGACATGAAACGGACACGGGGAAACGGCAGTTTTAAAAAATAGAGGACACGAAACGTGGGGGAAACGTGTAAATATTAAAAATATAGGGATATATTTATAATTATTAATATTATATATATAAAAAAATATTAATATACAAAATAATTTATATGAAAAATTCATATAAAAAAAAGCTTATGAAGTTTCATATAAATTAAATTATTAATATTCATCACTTCCCAAAAGAAAATAAATCAAATATAAGCCCTAGTTATACATATAAAATAGAGAAAATGTCATGGAATCCCTCAAAAATTGAAAAGTTTATGTTAGTGACCCATGATTTCATTTTTTGCAAAAATCTCTCAAATTTTAAAAAAGCTTTCCATGCCTACCTTTTTATAATTACTCTTCCTATTTTATCCCTATAGTGTATTTTACCTATTGTGTTTTTGTTACACTCAATAATTTCCCCATTTTTTATAAATCAAACCATTGGTCGGAATATTATTGACCGGACCATTTCCGGTCAACGGGAGTCACGGCCGGTCAACGGAAGTCAACGGCCGGTCAACGGAAGTCAACGGCCGGTCAACGGAGGTCAATGCCGGTCAACGGCCGGTTGACATCAGGTCGGACCATTGCTGGTCGGACCAACAATGGTTTGTGGTCTAACCATTTTTAATGGTTGAACCAATGTTGGTTAGATAATTAAAAATTAAATAAAACACCATTTTGTGGATAAGGGGATTTGAACCCTTGCCCTCTTGAATGAAAGACTTTGTGCTTTGCCATCAAGATAAGACCTTATTGTTGTCAATGTTTGCTCTATATGATATATATATAACTGATTATAAATTTAAATTAATTTATTAAAATGAAATTAGTTCTACAATACAAATTAAATAAAATATAAATATCTAATTAAATTAAATTTACTATAAATATAATATTAAATTAGTCTAATTTAATTTATTTATTAAAAAATTACATAATAAAAAAATAAAAATATTTATATTTCACTTTTTATTCATACATGAGTAAAACTAGTAAGATTTTTCACTTGTTAAAATTGAAAAATATATTTTGTTTATTAAAATTAATAAATATGGTGGTTCGGTGGTCGGACCGAAGTGGTCATGGTCGGATACGTGGTAGTGGTACCCGTCGTGGTGTGCGTAAACTCAATATCAACTCAATGTCAACTTCATTATTTATACTACTAAAAATAATTTATGAAATGAGATAAATTAATAGTAATTTGAATTAAACTATCTAAGGTTTTATTAAAATGAACAAAAAGTAAATTTAAAATAAGTGAACTGAATATCAACTCAATATCAACTTAATGTGAACTCAATATAAACTTAATTTGAACTCAATATAAATTTAATGTCAACTTAATATCAGCGCAATGTAAATTTAACATTAACTTAACGTCGACTCAATGTCAACGCAATGTAAACCTAATGTCATCTCAATGTAAACCTAATGTCAACTCAATGTAAACCTAATGTCAACTCAATATAAACCTAATGTCAACTCCATATAAACCTAATGTCAATTCAATGTAAAATTAATATCAATATGAAGTAATTTTTTAGTAAATTGTTTTAATTTTAAAATGTAAACTAATATTAACTCAATGTAAACTTAATAAATCAATGTTGACTGAATGTGAACCTAATGTCTACTCAATGTCAACTCAATGTAAACTTGATATAAACTACGTGTCAATTCAAAGTAATTTTTTTAGTAAAATATTATAATTTTAAAAATTAACTTAATATCAACTGAAGGTCGACTCAATGTCTACTTAATGACGACTCAATGTAAACCTAACGTCAATTCAATATAATCCTAATGTCAATTCAATATAATTATAATATCAACTTAATGCAAACTTAATAACTCAACGTTGAATCAATGTCAACTCAATGTGAACCTAATGTTAACTCAATGTCAACTCAATGTGAACCTAATGTTCACTCAATGTCAACTCAATATAAACTTAATAACTCAATGTTGAATCAATGTCAACTCAATGTGAACCTAATGTTCACTAAATGTCAACTCAATGTAAACCCAATGTTCACTCAATGTCAACTCAATGTAAATTTGATATAAACTACATGTCAATCCAAAGTAATTTTTTTTAGTAAAATATTATATTTTTAAAAATTAACTTAATATCAACTGAAGATCGACTCAATGTCTACTTAATGACGACTCAATATAATCCTAATGTCAACTCAATATAATTATAATATTAACTCAATGTAAACCTATTGTCAATTTGAAGTAATCTTTTAGAAAATTATTTTAATTTTGAAATGTAAATTAATATCAACTCAATATAAACTTAGTAACTCAACGCTGACTCAATGTCAACCTAATGTAAACTCAATGTCAACTCATTGTAAATTACATGTCAATGTAAGATAAATTTTTAATAAATTATTATAATTTTAAAAATTAACTTAATATCAACTCAATTAACTTATATAATCTATTTTGAGTTTTTGTCGAGTTGATATTAAATTAATTGTGTTTGTAATACATTAATATATAAAATCTATTTAACTTAGTTTACTTTAAGTTAATATTTAATTCACACTACTATTAATTTAATTAGAGTAAATTTAATTTAAATTTTGACAAGAGTAATACTTTATTAGTGTTTTGTAATATATATCATTTATAATCAACCATTTTAGTAGGTTATATTTAGTTTATATGCTTTTTTATACATTATTAAAGAGTACATGTATTAATATTAAAGAGTAAATAAAGACAACAAGCATGTCTTGCCTTGGTGGTTAGGCACATGGACAAAGAGTGAGAGGTCATGGGTTCGAATCCCACTAAGAGCAAAATTATATTTTATTAATTCTTTTAAAATCTCACCACTACAGTTGACCGCCGCTGACCGGGAGTTGACCGCCGCTGACCGGGCGTTGACCGCCGCTGACCGCCATTGACCGGGCGTTGACCTCTGTTGACCGGTCGGTCGGGCCGGAATTTGACCGGTTGTCGGTTGTGGTTGGTTGGTTGGTCTAACCAAACCCATATTTGCCACGTGTCAACATTTTATTGACTAAAATATAGACCAATGAGATGTTGCCAAATAGTAAGGACAATATTGTCTTTTTTTTTAATTTTTGGTTATGAGGGATTCTTGAAAACTTTTTTTTTTTTTGGGAGATTTTTGCCAAAATCAAAATGGTAAGGGAAAAGTGAAAAACTATAGCACTTTTGAGGGATTTGTGTAAAAAACCCTATAAAATAGTAAGTTTGTTAAAATTAATAGCCCAAGCCCATAGTCCTCAAAACCTAATTAATTAGTAATTACAATCAACCAAATAACGCAGCATCACAAATTTGGCCATCATCACCAAATTCTTTTTTCTTCTTGAACTCTCTATTACTAAAATTGCAGAACACATTTTGAAATTAAAATTCATCAACAAATACAAACTTTTTCCAATCTTTTTATTGGCTGAAATCGGATCCAAAATGAAATTTATATAATTGAAATCAAAAACTTTCCTTCAAGCCGAACTCAGATGATCGGTGCGGCGGCAGCCATTTTCAGATGAGCAGAGAAAGATTCAATCAGAAGTAATCGATAAGAAGAAAATATGGGTTTCTGAAACATAAGGGTGATTTGAATAATATTTTTTTTATTTGCAGATGAGCCCGAAACGTTTTGGAGGAGTTTCCTAACGTTCCCGTTTCGGAAACGTTAGGAAACGCGGAAACGTTGGGACTTCAACGTTTCCGTGCTTCCTAGCCTAATAGAAAAAGAAAGGGATCTCTCATTGTTTATTGACCTAAAGTATTTTATTTACCAATTCTTACTCAACTACTACATACCATAAGTAATCAAGTGAACACCACAAACAAAAGTCACCTCATCTAATCTCTTTTGGGATGTCATCTTCATCAACAATTTTCCACTAATTTACGACCATTATTATAGGGTGAGCAAACACTTAATTCTGTTAAGAATGGCTAATAATCACCCATGGCCCCTGAACTTTAGGACTATGGGCACAAAACTCCCTAATGTTTAAAAACGGACACTAAACCGCCTGATATTTGTGGCAGCGCTCACAAAACCCCCTAAGCCCCAAATATGACCAAAATACCCCTGGCGCCGTTTTTTTCAGTCAACTGTCATTCTTAAAAAAAACTGACAGTGCCACGTCATCTGTCACGTTACCAAAATACCTTGAAATTTTCAAACACCCAAAATACACCTAATTTAATTTTTTTTAAAAAAAACAAACTAACCCAATTTTATCCTACCATTCGATTAACCCAACAAAAAAATAACCACCACCACACCCAACCGCCGCCACAACCCCACCACCGCCGAAATTTTTTTCGGTCATCTTCTTCGAATTGAAGATGATCGGAAATTTTCCAATCATCATGTTATGCCTGAGAAGACGACCCAGCTGGGTCGTCTTCTCAGGCGGGAGGACGACCCAGCTGGGTCGTCTTCCTCGGGTGAGGAAGACGACCCAGCTGGGTCGTCTCCTGTTCTTCGAAGAACATAATTTTTGTTTTCGAAGAGGATGACTGGAGACGGAGACGGCGGCGGCGGCGGCGAGTGTTTGGGTTGTTGGTGGATGGGTTGGCCGAATAGTTTAGGTTAGATTGAGTTGGGTTGGATTGAGCTGGGTTGGATTGAGTTGGTTGGATTGAGTTGGGGTATTTTGGGTTTTTTTATTTTTTTTATTTTTTGATGACGTGTCAGATGATGAGGCGCCGTCAGATTTTTTTTTTTTTAAGAATGTCAGTTGACCAGAAAAGACGGCACCAGGGGTATTTTTGTCCTCAGGGGGTTTTGTGAGCGCCAACACAAATATCAGGGGATTTAGCGCCCGTTTTTAAACATCAGGGGGTTTTGTGCACTTAGCCCTAAAAGTCAGGGGCCATGAGTGATTATTAGCCGTTAAAAATCCAACGATTTAACTCAAATCGAATCGTATTATCTTTTTAATTAAACTAGTCGGATTTATAATTTTAAATGAAATAAATTTAACTAAATTAACAAAACCGAGCATACTGGATTTTTTGGTTAAATTGTTAACTGGATGAAATATATAAAAAAAGAAAATATTTGGCTGATCAAAGTTTTAATATTAAACTGTAATCAAACTTAAAATTTTTATTAACTAAACTAATCAAATAAATTAAAAAGGAAAAAAAATGACCGAAATAGAATTGTTAATTTGATTTATGATAGTTATAAATTTGTAATTTGTAATATATTTCACCCGTCACATATTGATAAACTATTTAGAATAAGAATAAATATATGAAATTTTAGTCTATTTAAACAAAATGCATTAATTTATATAATATAATTATACTTGCATTTACGTAACATAATAGTAACTTTTTATTTTTAGTATCTTTTGTATTTTCTAAATACATTTCATTATAATTGATGAAGTTATATGTGATAATTAATTATTTAATTAATAGATAACTGTCTATAATTTAAAAAAATTGAAAATATTGTCAACCAATCTAAAATGAAATAAAGTACTTGTGGATAAGACTGCTTCGTAGAACACCATGTTTTTCCATACAAAACATGTATAGTGCTCATTAATCATTATGATTTGTGGCATGGAAGTATTAAGGAGAAAAACTTGTACAAGAATATATAACAAAGGCCAATAAAATCTTGGTTTGTACTTTCCCTCCATTTAAGACTAATAATCTAAAAAAAAACCTTCACCTTCTCTTTTTTTGTTTGCACTCTCACATTATAAAATTGTCAATTTTATCCAAACTCACATCTTTCGTTTTCAATTTCACCCTCAAACATCAAAATTCACATCTTTTTATTTCAATTGCACCCTCAAATATCAAATTGATCTCTTTTTCAACACTTCATATTTTAATAAATATTCTAAATAGTTCCCAATGTTATAATTAAAAAAAACTCATCTTCCTTAAAATTTCAAAAAAAACCATCATATTTTTTGATAAAAAAATAAATTTAATTGATATTTAACTCAAAATTTTATATTTGTCCCGAAAAAAATCAATTTCAAAATTTTAAATTTACAATTAATATTTGTTAACTAATCCTGATTATATGTATATATAAACTTTTTGATGAATGTATAGATATATAATGAATTAAAGATTCTATTAAAAATTCTTCGGCGGTGACCGAAATGTCAAAGTCCGTCTGAAAAGATGAACCCATTTAGGTTCGTCTTCTCAGACGAACCTGGAGACGAACCCCATCTGGTTTCGTCCTCAAATGAAGGTTCGTCCTCAGATCTCTCATCTGAGGACGAACCCATATGGGGTTTGTCCTCAATTCGTTTGAAAAGACGAACCCAAGGACAAACCCCATTTGGGTTCGTCCTCAGAAGAACAGTTCTCAGTTCGTCTGAAAAGACGAACCCGAAGATGACGAATCCACTGACGAACCTAGAAGATTCGTCCTCAAATCTGGTTCGTCTGAGGACAAACCCATATGGGATTCGTCCTCAGACGATCTCGGACACTGCGACCACTACCGAAGTGGTGGGAGAGGAAGGCAGCCGGAGCGGAGGCAGTGGATTTCGGGGGTTTGGATTATTTATTTTTTTAGTAAAATTTAAAATCATTTATAATTACAATTAATTAAAAAATATTATATATATATATATATATATTCCATTTTGGAATTAATTTTGTGGAGTCAAGAGGGCAAGGTCGAATAAAGGCGGATGTAAATTTTTATATCATAATTTTATTTGTATTAAATAATTTTTTTATTAAGTTTTAATTTTTGGGGGGAAGAAAAGTTTTTTGTTTTAAATATAATATTAAGTGTTATTTAGAATTTGTGTTAAAATATAAGGTATTAATTTAAAAAAAAGTTCATGTGAAAAGAGGTCAATTTGATGATTAAAGGTGAAATTGAAAACGAAAGGTGCGGATTTGGATAAAATTGGCGATTTTACAATGTGAAGGTGCAAACGAAAAAGGGCTAAAAGTAGAGATTTTCCCAGGCCATATTATCCTCTATTTCAAAAAAAAAAAACAAATTCAGACAAAAGCTACTTTTTTTTTCTTTTTTAAAATTTTCATTCGTTTTTAATAAACCTATAGTCCTACCCTAATGATTTGAAACTCAAAAGCATTTGAAATTTTTCTTTAATAAAAAGAAGAATTACAAGAATAAAGTAAAATTGTTTTACTAATTTTATTTTTTAAAAGTCCACCTAATTTTGTGATTTGCTTTGCTATGTCTAACTATTTTATATCAAATGCCTACATCTTTTCTTTCTTAATAATTGAGATAACATGGAATATTAGTATATACTAATATAATTTTTAGAGAATTCTTTTTCCACATTATAACTATTCAAAGCATGCATGTAAGGGACATTGCTACTTACTAGAGTTTCTTTAACATCTTGCTTCTTAGTTCTTATAAGCTATTATGATCAACTTGAGTCAACTTTAGTAGGAGGTAGAGAGTGGTTCATCATTAATATCTTGAAACTTTTTTTTAACTTAGCTTAACTTTAATCCACATTTTTAGTGGGTATATCTTAAATTGCAAGTAAATAAAACTATAATGATGAAACATAAAAAAGATAAATTTAATACCCTAAAAAAATAATTTAAAAATAAAGAAGATAAGGCATTATAAGATAAGGATGAAAGGATAGACATAAAAGTGACACAAACTTAAAATACAACTCATAAATAACAAAAGCAACAAAGGGATACAGAAAATGTTTTATTATATACAATTCAATGGGCCATTCTCCAAATTTCTCCATTAATGCCATTGATAGATTAGATAGGGCAAAAAAGAGAAATTTTGAACAAATGAAACCCTCTAAAAAAAGACCAACTTGCATTCAAATTCCATTGTTATTCTTCATGATCATCACCACCTCCTCAAAGAGAAATAATAAAAAGCTTAAGCATTGCTCCTGAATGAACCTAGGGCTTTAATTGCTGCTGCTCTAAGAATGAATTGGTGGTAGAATGCAGCAATGGCAGCTCCAATAAATGGTCCAACCCAGAAAATCCACTGTACAATACAATCAACACAACAATATAAATCAATCAATTTAATCATGATCTAAAATCAATCACCAGCAAAGTCAGAGTCTGAAACTTTCAGGTCGAATTATAATGTATCTACCACTAAAATGGTACGAAAACACAAATGTTAAACTGCGAAATAATATTATGTATTCCCGAAAGCATTTTAGGAATAAAATGAAACGTCGAAATGTAGGAATCGACAAATTTTCGTGCATATACAGCGTGTATAGGGACATGGATGTAATTTATTTTGTAAAAAAATATAGGTTAATTGTGTACCTGGTCATCCCAAGCCTTCTCTTCGTTGTAAATAACAGCAGCTCCAAAACTCCTAGCAGGGTTAATACCAGTGCCAGTGATTGGAATTGTAGCAAGGTGAACCATGAACACAGCAAATCCAATAGGAAGAGGAGCCAATACCTTAATTGGGAATTTACAAAATTAGTAACTTACATAATTAACTTAATATGAAACCATAATTAATCAAACATATATAGTTATAACATATTTGTCTTATTACAGTACAAAAACTAGGATTAAAAAAGTCAAATTTATTTTGTTTTATGCAAATTATCTTCTTATAGAGATTGATAATTAAAGTATTAAACTATTAAAAGGCATCAATTATTTTATAATTGTGTAGTAGTTATCTTCTGCTTGGTGTCAAAATCAAGAACCTAACAAATTTAATAGAAATTGTAGTGAGAAGTAAGTAAAATCCCCGCAAATCAAGATTTTGAGATAATAATATTATCACCCAACAAAGTCAGCAAGGACAATAATTCATGTAGCAACAGAAAAAAATGATTAATTGAATTTTAAAATCTTAACACTATAGTGAAAATAAATAATTAATTGAAAGATAAAATAGTACTCCGACCAATTCAACCGATTCGATCATGAATCAACAATCAGCGTAGGTTGGATTATTTTTAGAATTAAATTATCATCAGTTCGACATTTTTGAACCAAAAAGATGGTAAAATCCAAAATTACCGAACCGATTAAATCGTAAAAATTGGTTAATTCTTGAAAATGAAGTACTTACAGGAACATGAGAGTCTCTTGCATTTCTCTTAGGATCAGTAGCAGAGAAGACAGTGTAAACCAGAACAAAGGTACCAATAATTTCAGCACCCAATCCAGTTCCTGTACTGTATCCATCAGCTAGCTCATTGGCTCCACCTCCATACCTAGAGTAATAAGCTTTTTGGAAACCCTTCACCAATCCACAGCCACAGATTGCACCCAAACACTGTGCTATCATGTATCCAAGGGCTCTGATTAGTGATACCTTGCGTCCTAAGAATAGCCCGAAGGTCACTGCCGGGTTGATGTGTCCTCCTGTTTTAGGGTACACAAATAAATTTTATTAATAATCAAGCCACAAACTCAGCTAATTTAGAGTAATTATCTTCCTATACTAGATTAATGTACAACCCCATATTTTTCTTTTATTTATTTAAAAGACCAATAAATAATTAAATATCAAGACGAACTTTAAAATTTGACAATATGAATTACCAATTTTCATTTTTTGTAGATCAGACAACCGAGCTAAAACAACACTAACATGGACATAATAATTAATATACAATCACATGTTGTTGCATGATTGGTTGGTGTCTAATTTGCCAAAATAAAAATTGGTCATTGTCATTATCAAGTTTTAAAAAATTTGTCGTAATTGTAAATCAAGCTAAAATTTGTGATTTAATTTACAAATAATCCTTTAAAATTTTATGCTAGTTGCAAAATATTTGTGTTTAACATATTTTCCTCTTTTATACTACATTTTAAACACTAAAATCAGAAAATCTTAAAAGCAGATTTCAAATTTTAACAATTAAAAAAACTAAAATCACTTGTTCACTTTATTGATAATTTTTTTGGAAAAAATATATTTAATTAATCAAGAAAATTAAAGTTCATACAAGAACTAAGCTAATTAGCTAAACTTAAATAAATTATAAAAAGGCACAAAATAAAATCATTTTGTAGCATAAAAACTTTCTCCAGAACCAAACAAAAACTACAAATTAGTGAAAAGAAAAAGAAACATACCAGAAATACCAGCAGTGCAGTAAACAAGAATAAAGATCATGCCACCAAAAGCCCAAGCAATTCCAAGAATACCAACTCCGCCGCAAGCAGCGTCGGCATTTTTAGCAGGATCACTCTGACTCTTGTAACCAATCACAGTCAACACTGTGATATACAGGAACAGAAGTGTAGCTATGAACTCTGCAATTAGAGCTCTGTAAAATGACCATTGACCCAGCTCCTTAGCGTCAAACAAGGGAGCCGGTGGAGGGTCATGATAGTCTTTTGCTGAGAATTCTCCGGCCGCCGGCTCTACAACCTCAACATCTTTGGCCATTGTTGAATTTGTTTTAGTTAGTGAAGAGTGAAGATAGATAGAGAGAGAGAGGAGAAGTGGAAAATTTGTGGTGGGAGAGTGAGTATGGAAAGGGGTATTTATTATGGTAGAGATATATGATGACCAATTATTAAGCCTCTTAATTTAATTTTTTGGTTAAATAATTAACTTAATTTTTAGCCGACCAAATTACCCTTTTTCATTTTTGTTGCTTTCTTTGACCCCACCATTATCTTGGAACGGCTCTTACATTAAACTTTGTTTTTCATGTTTTTTTAATTACTACTCCCTGTCATAAAAATAAAGTAAATAAATTTGTATAATACTCTCTGTTTTATAATATTTGTTATTTATTTTATGTAACAAAAAAAATTAATCGAATTGTCTATTACTACTATTTTATGTTGAATATTCTTTTAAATCTTATTAAATTATTTATTGATAGGGGTTAAACATAAAAAATAACAGTAAATACATATTTGATATTTTAAAGCGACATGTAGTATAAATTAAAAAAAATTAATTTTTATTGCATAACAGTATTAAATGTTTTTATATTTTTTAAAAAATTGTTTATCTTTTGATTTTAAAATATTAAACTTATTAGTTTGTGGATAAAATGATTATTAATTTTGATTGGAAAAAATATATCATCTGAGCCATTTTGTTGGAGGAATTCTGTTTTCAAATCGTCTCATTCTAATGACCAGTTTTGATTTATATTATACTTTAGATTAAATTTTCTTATTTTATCTTTTATTATTACTTTTGAGATTAATATTTCAATGGAATGTGAAGCGTGATATATAGATAAAAAATAAAAATATACTCAATATAATAATTTTTCTTAAAGAATTATTGACAATTAGAACAACTCAAAGAAAACACTATAAATAGCTAAAAATAATAAATAATAAATAATAAAATTGATATTTTGATTAATTATTTAAATTGGACGTTCAAACTAACAAATTTTTCTATCTTGTTGAAAAAAGTAATATTTTATTTTGTATTTTTTACTATCTCATTTTAAAAATCTTATATTTTATTTTAAAATGTTCGGTTTTAAAAGTTCCATTCTGTTTGAACTTCTATTTTTATTTTCTTTAAACCACCTTGTAAGAAATTGTATCTACTATCATCAATAAGGATAAAACCAAAAAAAAACATTTAAAAAATTTAAAAGATAAAATTATATAAAATAAATAATTTAAAAATTAAAATACTCTAATTTTACTTTTAATTGATCTAAAAATAGAGAGTTTTGTCCTTAATTAACTAAAAACGTATTTTCAAGTGACCTTAAAAAAAGAGTATTGTCTTTAATCAATTAAAATAATTAAGTGTGAATTAATTGATCCAAATGCATAAGTTTAGGACCGTAATTTAAAAATAATCTTAAAAATTAAAATATTACATTTATAATCGCCTTAAAATCGGTTGGAGCGACTTTTAAATCTTTTAAAGAGATTTTTGTTGTCTTAAGGAGTCCTCTGACTCGCTTCAAATTAATCGAAATAATAACTTCAGGCATTAGATAGTACTTATACCAAAAAGAAAATACATTTAAGGCCAATGTCTTTAGCTTTGTTTTTTTTTGTATTAAAAAAAATAGAAAAAGAATCTCATATTATCCAAGCCAATTTAAAATAATTTTTGATTCCAAAAATTAATTAATAATTTATATGAATAAAATACTGGCATACAATGTTGTCATATTGGTGGCTGGTGATAGTTATGCCAGATCAACTTATCTGTAAACAAACCTAAAAGGCAATTTAATTATATAGTTTGTAGTGGTTACTCTTATGGTTCTTATAAAATTCATTATTCACAAGACTATGAATTGCATGAAAATGCTTTTTATCATTAGAAGAACAGCTAAACATATAGGATTGTAATCTTTTTTTTTAGATTATTTTTATTTTCTTGGCAACCAAACAAGGGTTTGCATGTGAGAAAATGAAAAACATTGATGTACTGATCTGTGCAAAATAAGCAACATATTTATTTTATTGAGATTTTGATAGGTTTTGGAAGAATTATTTGGATTAGCAAAAAAAAGTGATAATTCTGTATTGCTTAAGAAGTTTTTTTAAAAGAAATTAACAATAAAGCATGTATTATTAAAAATTCAATCCAATCATTGATTTTATTTTCTCCAATTCGTATTGCTCAAGTAGTAGTTATCAAATTATTGAGTAGGAGAATGTTAATTAATTGAATGGGAGCCAGCTAATTTTGAAAATCGATACCACATATTTTTAGGGCCCAAATATTAGTATTAAAATTGCTAACAGCTGATTGTGAACAAAGTAAGCCTGGAAATACAATTTTGTAGAGTTTATCAAATGGTGTTATCCATACTAATTGGGAAAATAAAGGTGTTTTTTTTTCTGTTTGGGATAAAGAAGACGAATTAGAATGGTTCTCTTGTTGCTGATTTTGATATGGCACCGTTCCGGATAGAGATAATTTTACAATTTTGGCCGGCTTTGGAAAGTCGCAGAGGCCTTATTAAATGAAAAAGGCTTAATCACCAAAAAAACCCTCACCTTTTAACCCCTTTTCAATTGCATCCTGACGTTGCAATTTTGT
Source organism: Mercurialis annua (assembly GCF_937616625.2). Taxonomy (NCBI): domain Eukaryota; kingdom Viridiplantae; phylum Streptophyta; class Magnoliopsida; order Malpighiales; family Euphorbiaceae; genus Mercurialis; species Mercurialis annua. Next base: position 65,114,107 of record NC_065570.1, read on the forward strand.
CAGTTGCACCCTAATTTGCACCTTTAGATTTCAATTCCACCCTCAAAATCAAATTGGACTCTTTTTCATTCGGAAAAAATTCATAAAAACCCTTATAAAGTACTCGTTTGAACTCTTTTCCACATAAAAAGTTAAAAATGGATGACTTGTTTTAACTTTTTTCAAATGAAAAAGAGATCAATTTAGTACTTGAGGGTGGAATTGAAAACCAAAGGTGCGAATTAGGGTGCAACTGACAAAATTGCAACGTCAGAGTGCATTTGAAAAAGGGTTAAAAGGTGGGGGTTTTTTTGGTGATTAAACCAATGAAAAATTATATAATACAACCGTTGTGGCATATTATCCGTATAGTTTACGTTGCCTACTTTAAAATACAGACGAGTTAATAAGGCGCTCTTCTATCTTAAATGAGGTCGCGGGTTCAAACAGTATTTATGTATGTAACCGTTTAAAATTTAGTCAGAGTTTTTCCTTCTGCAAGAGACCTATCCGGTTCGAGTGGGGATTAGTCTCAATATGTAAGGTTTAAAGGTGTCGTTTCATAGTTAGAATCCGTTCAGTACATCTTATGGTCATTACCAAAAATAAAATGTGGTAGCCATATGGAATATCTAATAACAAATAAAAAAAATTAATCGCAAATGCTTATTTATTTGTTGTAAAAAAATAACGGCAAACACTTTTATTGAAGTGATTATGCAAAATAGACTAAATTCATGGGAAAACTATCAGATTGGACATAAATGTTAATTTTTTTGGTTGGCTTTGTAAAGAGTTATAAAGATTTATATTTTCCGGATCATTAGACTTTTTGCTTATCAATTTTAATTGCAATTAGCTAGTTTATATTAGTTGCTTCGTTTTGTGAACATCCTGACAAAATAAATAACACATAAATATAACTCATTAAAAAGTTTAAAATCTTTTCTATTAATCAAGAAATTTTTAATATCGCATTTGGATGTATATATTTATTTTTGAACAATTAAAAATGAATTATTATAGATTTATAGTTTTAACCTTTGCAGACTTAATTTAAGGATAGGATTTTGTGTGCTAATTTGAGAATTGCATGTATGAATATCTTCTTTCATTATAGTAATTTTTTTTAAAAAGAAATATAACATTTTATTGTATTATTGAAAAAAATTATAAATTCACATAAATAGCTTATATGAGAATATATTAACAGATAACCTATTTGTACGAATGAATGAGATAAGATTTTCTATGACAACACCGTGAAATCGAAAATTGCAAATTGTTGATCATGTATCACTATGTCTTCCGTAAGCAATTGACCATCAATTGGGCATCAATTCAAAGAAATACTTGATCAAAAACACAGTCTGTAATTATGATAGCTTCAATATAATTTGTTCAATTTTCACTATGAACAGTTCAGATATGTATGCATAAAAATATCCACAAAGGGAGCATCAAATTTACTATAAGGGCAACATAAAAACTTCCATAAAAGAAAATATAAACTCCATAAAAGAAGAGGTAAAACAACAATTAGAAAATAAACAAACACAACAAAATCAGTAAAAAAAAGATATTAAAAACATAAGAAATGTTAACTTATTTTAACCCATTTTAAAGATAAACTCACAATTCTTTAAATTTAAGTTATTCATGTTTCATTTTTTTGAATTTTTTAAATTTATAGCATAACTTATGTCAACTTATTTTAACCCATTTTAAAGATAAACTCATGCAATTCTTACATAGATATAAGAGAAATTTTCAGTAATCATTATCTTTTGTTCCGAATATAATATAAACAGATAGAATTTGCAATCACAACAATGGCTCTTTTGCACATAATAAAACAATAGTGAGCAACGAAGTTCAATGAGCACTTTCTCACAGCATTAATTAAAAAAATAAAATAAATATGTATGCATTAAAACTATATAAAAGAACCGACCATCTTATAATGTATATTTTGTTCAACAATGATGTGATGAATGGACCTGCCCAATACAATTTGAGATAGTGTTTTAAAAATTCGAGTGGAAGGTTGATTTATTTCTTAGAGATATTAAAGTTAAAATCCATTTAAATTACTTTCGACAAATTTTAAACGATTTATATTAATATTTAAATAAAATAAACTCATTAAAGAACTTCAAATTTAATTAAATTTGAACTAATTCACCTGATCAAGCTATGAACAGATAAATTGTGATTGACAATTTAAAAATCAAACAATGTAACCAACTGATTCAAGTGATCGAGTAAAATTATATTAAAAAGGTATAATTTGAATGGCTCATGTCTTTTTTAATAATTCTATGACCTAATATCAAAAAATGCAAAATATATAGATTCAGCTGTTTCAAACTCTCAATCCAACCAGTTTAACTGGCCGTTCCAATTTTCCGATCACCTATTTTTTTTAATAATTGAAAAGAAAAGACGTTTATGGGAGGAATCGAACTCACGACCTTATTACTTTGTTCGATCATTTGTTTTAGGTGCTTATATAAGTTCATGGAGTTGCTCTCCTTTTAATTCAATTAAATTGTGGCTATAAGGATTGCCACGTGGCTTATACTCAAAGCCTTTAAAATAAAATGGAAAAATTAAAATTTTGTCACATAGTTGTGTAAGCTTAATAGTGACACATTAGTTGGTCGGTGACATTTATCATCTTTTGTTGTAAACCATAGGTCATAATATTGAGTAGTCTTAGTTTTATAAACTCTATAACCATTAGCTTTATAATAACACGTTTTACTACAGGCGGCTAGAGACACCATCTGCAGAAATGTTTGACCTTCATACAGTCGTATGTAGTGTATGTTTGTCTGTGCTAACAATAATTCCAATCTTGTATTTTTGGGCTTATGGAGTCCAAATTTATTAATTTTGAGTCTTATGGGTAGTTTAGAATTTTATATTATTTAATTAATCCTTTAAAATTTAATTATTTATTATGATAAGAAAAAAAAGAGTTTCATTATGTAGTAGAAATCGACGTTTATTCATGCACCGATGTAAACGAATTTAGATCAAATCTAATCAGATTCGAGTATATTCAAAGTAAATTTTAAATTCTTTTCATACTTATAGTAAGCTTTCTTTTGTTGTTAAATCGTTATTTCGTACTTGCATTTATAAGCGCTTGGACCGTACTTATACAACGTTATTTAAAAAAAAATAGACCTACTATAAATTCAAATCAGACTGCACTTAAATTTAAAATTAATAGATTTAATTACATAAAAAACAGAATTTACCCAAAATAATCTCATTAATACGATGGATGTTTCTGTTTTTGAATAATACTATTTTTTTTTATTTTAATACTTTTACTTTTACACATATATCAATTACTCCTCTAGTTCCTTCATAGCTAATTCTTCAATTCCAACTCAAAGTCTTTTTCTATTTTATCTTATTACCGCCGCCAACCGTCATTGTCTCAAGTCCGGCGCCGCCGGTGCAAGTCCTCTGCCATTGCACACCATCGCCATAACCCGTTCATAACAGCATTTTCTTCTTTATATCTGGTTCCACCTCCCACGTCCACAGACACCACCGACTAACAATAGATCTGGCGATCCACATCCTCTTCCTCTGTTCTTTATTGGTAACAACATCTCCTTCTTTAGATTTAGATATGGTGAATTACTCCTTCAGATCTGTCATCCTAATCTCAATCAGAGAACAAGGGGATGAAGATGAACGATCTAAATCGGATAACGTCACAGTCATATAGATCTGGCGATCCACATCCTCTTCCTCTGTTCTTTATTGGTAACAACATCTCCTTCTTTAGATTCAGATCTGGTGAATTACTCCTTCAGATCTGGTGAATTACTCCTTCAGATCTGTCATCCAAATCGCAATCAGAGAACAAGGGGATGAAGATGAACGATCTAAATCGGATAACGTCACAGTCATCGTCCTCTTCTTCTTCATGAATCGCAACTGTCGTCGTCCTCTGCTTGTCCTCGAATCCCTCTCTTCTTCGTCGTTTGGAGATGCTTCAATCAGCAGCGACCTTCATCCGCCACAATCAGCAGAGGCACCACCTCGTCCTTCCAAAAGAAATCATTATTACTAACTCATTGTGCAAAGATTGGTTGTTCTGCAATGGTTAACCAATAGTTAACTTTGGATAAATAGTTGGTTGTATGCAATGATGCTCTTGATTTTATGTTAACCAATGGTTAACATTCGGTAAACCGTTGGTTGTTCTGTAATGATGCTCTTGATTTTCTAATATAATTTTGTTCACTTGTATATCTGTAATGATTTGGGTGTTGGTTAACCTTGGATAAACCGTTGGTAAACTTGTTAAATATTTTATTTTGAATATATTATTAATAAATCGTTAGTAAATTGTTGGTAAACTTGAATTGTGTATCTTAAACAATTTGTATTTTATTTAATTTTAGTTTTAGTAGTGAGCTGTGAGTAAACCGCTGATATATTTATAGTCAATCAATTTTTAGTATTATCGTTAATAATTTTTTAGTAAACTTAAATTGTATATTTAAACTATAAACTATTTTCTAGTATACCGTTAGTAACCTGTTTAGTATACCGCTGATTAACCAAAATCGTATTTTTAAGATTAAAAAAAATTGAGAATAAAAAAAATATTTTTGTAAAAAAAAGTACAATTAGTATTTTAAAAAAAAAAATTGAAGTTGTATTTTTGAGAATATTTTATCTTTTTATAGGCATTATCTAAAGAGATCAAATTAATATCCGAACATGAACCAAAGTGGGCGGGCCTGAGCAGGCCCAGAGGATAGCCCATTGAATAGGTCTAGGACTCCCTAGATGACGTTCAATGGTATTAAAATATCAAATAACTTGTTGAGTTCAATATTCATTCAAAGTCAATCAATTATAACAATTGTGAATATGTAATCAGTGCCAAATAAAGTAACTATTTTGCTATATTTGCAAAGTAAAAGATTGTTAAGGAAAATTAAAATCTAATGTTGAATTCTTAGGTAAATTTAGAAAATATATGTTAGCAATTTCTTGGCAGATGTTACATAATTGGGGCTTGCTATAGATAGTAGTAAATTATACAACATAGCTTGCTCATATTTATTATATATATATATATGTTCTTTAGGGTTTGTAGAGTAAACACAAACAAAAGTGCCAAATTTTCTTCACAATATTTTGTAGTTTTTCAAGCAAATGACATGAAGAAAAATATGTATATAAAGAAATGCTCAAATATATGTTTGAGATCGTTGTTCATGGCATCAATTCAAGAAAGCATCTAGGTTCTACAAGCAATGAGTAAGTGGATTTCAATACTAATTTTAAATTGTTAATTATGATGGGAAAGATGGTTTAATTGTCTTGCTGCGTTATTCTAACCAAATCTAATCTTTTTTAAATTGAAAATTACTTATTAAAGTTGGGATATAAGTTACGAAAAAATTCGAATTCAAACAAATTGAATTTTTTTGATAATGCTTTTAAAAAGAATGAATAATCTGGCTAAAATTGAAATGTATTTATCAAAAATTGACTAAAAGTGATGATTTTGAAAGTTTTGCCAGATTTACCTTACCCGAAAAGGTTTAGTGTTTTAATATATTAAGTCATTAAATTACTAACCTTTTCAATTTCATGGTAACAGATGAATTCAGAAGAAGATACAACTTGGAGAAATCAGAGATCTACAATGGCCTGAATCCCTCCCAACGGCTATCCTCTTCCTGATATCCATTCATAGATCAACCTAGCCACGGGCCGGTTTTGGAACTGACCGATTCCGAGCTGGTGAACCGGACAGAAACTGGGAAGAACATTTCCAGTTTGGTTACCCATTTACAAAATGGAACCACGGATCCCTGCTCGGACCCGTCAATATTAAATTTAAATTTATATATAATCATAACCTAATTCATTTTTTTTATTTCAAGATATGTCATGTCATATATAAAAGTACTAAAATTTATCACATCATCTATAAATTAATTCTAAATTTTACCTTCTTTTGTTACAAGATTAATTACAAAAAAATTTACTCTTTTTTTTAATATTAACTATAAATTAATCAAATTTTGCTATCTTTCATCTCCCACGTGGATATGTAGTATGCTGTTTTTCTTTGGCTTGCATGAAAACATGGGCCAAGTAGTGTCATGCAATTTTTCAATTTTGGGTATTATATTCAATTTTTCCAATTTTTTTAATTTACATATTCAATTTTAAATTAAATTTTTATTTTATTTTTTGAACTAGTCGAAACTAAAGTTATGAAACAGAACGAGTAAGTTCCAGTTTTTTAGACCGTGAACAGCCGCTATTTTCGCTTGGTAGATTCTATATGAACATAATCATTTTTTTAATATAATTGTTTATATATTATTCAACCTTATAAATTTCACCATTGAATCTTTTTGCGCATATGCAACCGAATAATCTAATTAATATACGCGTTGAAGCATAATTAAATTTAGCACAATTTTGCGTTTATCCTTAGTATCTTGATTTATACCAAAGGAAGAAAAAAAGAATGTTCACTTGATAGCATTAAACTGCAAAATGAGGAACAATGGCAGAACTTAAAAAGTAAATGAAGGTGTGGAAAAGATAAATTGATGGCTACTTGATAAGGAGAGAGATGAGACAATTATAAAAATAATATCATGAAAATAAATGAAAATAATCGATGATCGGAAGCTAAAGAGCGCCATGATCGGAGGCTAAAGAGCGGACGCCCATCCTTGTTCTTGATTCCGCTCATAACCATTGCAAAGAGTAAAGAGGAATTCATAAAAAAAAAAAGTAAAGAGGAAATAAGACAGAAATTAATCAATTAATTCTGGAAATTTTATTGTAACTATTTAGGAAACAATTTCACATGAAAAGCTTTATTAATTTATTTCCATAATATATTAAAATATCCACAAACGATACATGAACAATTTGAACAAAGAAAAAAACTACTAGTAACATTTGATGATTCAATTTCATAACCTCTACCAAGTATCCAAAATCCCGCCTAACTGACACTAATTTCACCATAACCGGCAAAATCAACGACGATACTCGCGATCATCTTCATGTTCTTCAACTTTTTCTTCTCTGATCGTCTCCAATTTAGGAGAATTAGACGGCCTTAACGGAAAGTGAAGAAGAGACGGTGCAACTTCATTCCAAAATTTAGTTTTCATAGTACAACTTTGAATCAATCGCTTCACCATCTCGAACTAGACGTTTTTTTGGTAGATTTCTTGAATTGAGAGTTTATCTTTGTTCTTAGAAAGAAAGCTTCTTGGAAGATAGATATTGAAGAGAAGCAATTTGGAATTATATAGGGAAAGATTAATCAGTATTAGAAGCTTGGAATAGAAGAAACAAATTTATGGGAGTCGGCAATAAGAGTAGCCACGTGTACTGTTTTGTTAAAGTAGGTTGCCTACTGGAAGTGAATAACATTTGATTTAGACCATACAATTAACGGACGACAAAAAAACACTCTTCCTAAATTTCTCTCTTTCACCAACTTAAGTGTCTTATATTCCTTATAGATTCCCAATAATATCTAAATGTAATGTCGTGTTAACAAGGGTATCATACACGTTGCATATAAATAATTGAAATAAATATAATTACTAAAGAATTTAATTTATGAAAATAAAATAAAACTAGTAATAAATAGTTATTTTATTGAGTTACTTTTGTTTTCTTTCAATACATAGATTATAATTAACAAAGTATGCATATGACATTTGATTAATTAAAAGAATAATTGAATGTTCATGATTTCTTCAAATAATTATCAGTTTAAAACAAAGATCATTGATTATCTCGGATGCCTCTTATCACTTCTGGTATTATTATCCTCCTTTAATCGTCTAACCCTAACTCCCTTCTCTTATACAATCGCTAAACAACTCCGACATTAACTATTACCAACTGTTTTTAATTAAAAGATATTAAATTCACAATGGATGATAATTTGCCTTCCGTCCGAGATTGAATTTGAATGACTAATCATCTTTGATATAGTGATGTTAGATGTTTCTGCTAAAGATTGTATACACAAATGAAATGGATATGCAATCTTATTACCTAAGAAAACTACAACACTGGCAAATGAATAGACCAATGAGGAATTCCAGAAAATCAATGAGCAAGTCCGAAACAGGTAATCAACCTGCCAAAACCTAGAGTTTGCGATTATCACTAAAAAAATTGAGACAAATTTAAGAACAGCTGACTGAAGAAAACAATTGCCTATAGCAGAATGACAGAGAAACAGCAAAATGAAGCAAAATCAACATATGTGAAGAAAATTAATGGAAGCGGAACAAGGAATTGCTTCTCAGTTTTTCTAATAATTTAAAGACAACACCAAATAGAGGAATCATAACTGATACGGTCTATCATCCTATTATGCATTCAGTTTACACTGAAAGAGCTTACCAGTTAATAGGTCCCAAATATACTTTGAAAAATGTGGTTTCAAGAGCTGTACAGAATCAGTATTGCATTATAAATCTGAATGTGCCAACATTAGTTCCAAGTTCTCAATCTGGTAAAGGCTTAAGTGGGGAATGGGATGACATCATTTGTTCAACTATGGCTAAAGTAGCAGATTACAACATGAGATTCTACAGAGGTTTGTATTTCAAATATACATTCGTGTATACACAGTGCCACACCAAAACATAGTTATAAAGCTTGTGCCAAGAAAAACAACTCTACCAAATTCACATTAAGGTCTAAACAAAAAACCAATAAGGATGTCCCACATAAGCTTTTCCATATTACAGGCAACCTATTTAGCAAGGACACGGGAAACAGAACAGTTGCTCACAAACGTGACCAGACAGTGTTACTTAAGATTTTCTATTTTAAAAATGAAGCTTTGCATCTAAAAGCAAAGTTTGAGACACATTTCGAAGAGAATAGTGTTGATTGGATAAAGTGTTTGTACTACTTAGCAGGAATGGTATACGTGATCTGACCTAAATAAGCAGAATTAAACATTTGGCAAAATAGAGCAAAAAATTGAGAACAGAAAAGTTTTATTAATAGCTTATCCTCAACAAAATGACAAATGAAATAAGCTACTAAAGAAAATTGAATCCTAATCAACACTTACAAATTGAAAAACCTAGTTTAGTTATTTGAGCCAACACAGGGTAGCAAGTTATTTGTTTGCTTACTTCTTGTTTAGCATTTATTCCAGCTTCAAATTGTAAACCCTAGAAATGCCAATATACTATTCCACAAGTACCATTAACGCAAATTTAACCAATACATCCGTACTTTACATCACTGGAAACTAGTTTTTCTACTTTTTTTGTTTCATTCTCAATAAGAGACTATGCTAACCATGAACTTTCAATAAGTAAATGCCAATTTAAAATTCCCTAAAACCATAAACACAAATTTAAACAATAGAACCGTACTTAACGTTAGTACAAACTAGTTTACAATTCTTGATCGGGTACTCCAGTAATTAATTGAGTTTTTCTACTTTTTTGTTACATTCTTGATTGGATACTCAAAAATAAATTCAAGCACCTCCAAGAGTCTCTCTTAAAATTGCTTCTACAGTATTGTTGGTTGTGCTTTTTTAGCAGAATACAAGTAGAATACAGTAAGCAATTAAAATTCTATCAACGGCTAAAAGCTCACACTCTAAACATTCATCTAAACATATTTGAACCACGGGTTAAAATAAAGCTTAAAATGATGATCAAATTGAAAACCTAATTACCCTGTAAAACAATAATATCCAAGATAAAATCTCATAAAAATTAACCAAAACCAAGTAATTAGATGATGACAATAATTAAAGGCAGCGTTTATATGTTTCTTCGAAGGAAAAAAAAGAAAAAAACCAAAATACCTCACAAATTCTCCCTCAAAATCATTCAAGAGGAACTTCAATTTCTCCATCAGTAATCTCCTGCTGCAAATCTTTCGGGTTTTTACCGTCGACGGTACACCCAACCGACACACACGTCCCCAGGATCTCCTTCACAGTACCGGACAAATCCTTAGCCATGGATCTGGGCTTCATTATCTTCGCTATCTCAATCACATCATCCAGCGATATATTGCCGCTGTGCTTAATATTCTTCGTCTTCTTCCTATCTCTCTCCGGCTCCTTCAACGACTTAATAACCAACGCAGCAGCTGACGGCACCACCGATACTTTCGCCTGACGATTCTGCACCGTTAGCTTCACTGTCACGCGCAGACCCTTCCAGTCCTTTGCCGTTTCCTTTGCTATGTCTTCTCCAATTTTCTTTGGGGATAAACCGAGCGGCCCGATTTTGGGCGCGAGGGAACTTGCGGCTCCGACTTCACCACCGGTCACCCGGACGAACACGTCCACCACTTGCGATGGGTCGAATTTCGGCGGCATTTTGGATCGGTGTGTTAAGAGAGTTGAAGAGTGAGTGCTGCTAGGGTTTCGAGAAACTATGGAAATGGTGTAATGTGGGTATTTATATTAACGTTTAGGGTTTTGCAGAGGGAGAATGTAAATGACTTTTATAACCTTCAAATGGTTTCACTGTGAGGACCATAGCTGTGGGGATAAATATGTCTTTTAGTTTAAATTTTTGGCTTAAACTTTACTTTTTATTTGATTTTATTTTAAAAACTTATCAATTATAGGACTAATTTAATAATATTAAAGGAATTACATAATTGAAATTTTATGAAATTTATTTATAAGTTATACTTTAAATTGTGGTTAAGTGTGAAAAAACTATATTTTCATAGTATCAAATCCGCATTTGAGAGCTTGCCCTAATAGCCGAGATCGGGGGTTTGAACTTCCGATTCTTCTCAGACCGTGTTTTGTCTGATTTAACTTTAAAAATGTCTACTGACTCTCGCTAACTTTCACTAACAACTAATTTTATATCTATTTATGAATAAAAAAAAAGTATCGGAGTCATTATAAAAAGCTATAATATTGTAAATTCAAATTCTGAAATTAAATATTTATTTGATTAAAGGATGAAAGTACAAAAAAATTCCTGAATTTTTCCAGAAAGTATAAGAAAGTCATTTAACTTATTTTTGGTACAAATCGACCCTCGAACTTTTAAAATTGAACAAAAAAACCCTTCCCTCCAAATTCTCAGTTAACTGATGACGTGGCACATAGAAAAAGTTAAAAAACAACCTTAATGTTTAAAAATACTTACTAATTTTATATTTATGAATTTTTTAGACCATTTTCACCCTCTTATTCATTTAAATATCTATTATTAAATAAAATTATAAATTAAAACCAATTAAAATCAAATTACAACAATTGAAACCCGATTAAATCAATCGAAACCTAATTAAATACTTCAAAATACAATTAAAAAAATTGAATTCGATGTGTTTAAAATAAGGGTTAATTGCACCAAAAATTACCTACTTTAGCGTGTTTTGCATATTTAACATTAACTTTAAATTTTGGCAATTTCATACATAAACTTTCAATTCTTTGCAATTCGAGCTACAGGCTGAAATTCCAATTTGAGATCGTTTATGTGGACATCGGAGCTGCCACGTGGGTTCAATTTTTTCCACGTATTAAACACACCGTCTAAGTGGAGCATCTTTCTTATAAAAACGACATCGTTTTCTTATCTCCAAATTTACTCTAATTTCTATCATTTTACCTCATTCCTTCTCCTCAACTTTACCCCAACCGTTCTTCACTCCCTATTGTTTTCTTCTGAAATTGAAATATCATTTTCTTTCCTTGCCTTTCTTCAATGTCGGACCGTAAACGATTGTTTGGCACAACTAGAGATTTTGACGTATGATCTATTTCAAAAGGTACAAATGAAACATTCTTGTACGCCTCTTCTTCAAGCTCAATTTCTGACAAGGAATGTCAACATGAAGCGAGAGCTATGTGCTACGTTTCATATACTGATAAGGACCCGGGAAGAAGATTTTGGAAATGTCCATACAGCCGAGTAAGTAAAAATCTAATTACTTTGTTGTAGTGATTGTCAATTTAATTGTGAAATATTTGTTTGCTTAAAAATGTATTGGGTTTTGCTTGTTGTAGTTTGATGATTGCAAATTTGTTGAATGGGTTGATCCAGAAACTCCAAAGTATCTGCAAAAGCTACTTTGTGAAGTTAATGGACAACAAAGAAAAGTTAGAAGGGGAACTGACATTGGCAAAGCAAAAATAAATAGATTTGGTGTACAAAGCTGAAGCTGGTGCAGCTATAGCCAGAGCCTCTAGAGATATTGTGAACATGATGTCAATTCAAATTAAGGAAGCTGAAAAGACGACAATTGATTTGCAGAGAACAAACGTCGAGCTTGTCGAAATATATACACTGCTTGATGAGAAAGTGGGTAATTTGAATGAAGTAAAAGTCAAATTAGTTCGAGAAAGGAAGAAGTTAAAGCCAAAGTGAAGAAACTAAGAATGACTTATTGGTTTTTTAGCATCATGTTGGCTGTGTTCATGATTATCATAGCGGAAATGGCTTTTTAACATCTTTGTTTAGTGCTTTAGTTTGTTGTTGTTGTTAGTGGCTTAATGAATTGTTTTGAACTTCTTTTGGTTTGTGATGTAGTTTGAACATCTGTTGGTTTCAGATGTAGTTTGATGGTTTCTGATGTAGTTTGATGTTTTCTGATGTTGTTTGAACTTCTTTTTGCTTGTAATGTAGTTTATTTGGTTTGAACATCTTAAGTTCTTTGGTTTGTGATTCAGATATGTTTTTAGATCAATGAAAATGAGATGCAAGTTCATTCATTAATTGAGAGAAAGTTAAGGTCTATTGTAGCATTTTAACAACGTTAATTACAGGGATTTGCATAAGTTAACAAGCATAAGTTAACAACTGAAATAATTACAGTCCCTCAAGAGTTCCTACACAAGCATAAGACGCTTTTAATCCTTTTGTTATTACCAATTGTTTATTGCTTGCGTAGTTTTATTATTAATTAATTGCTATTTTGCTAATTAGTTGTGAGTTGTGTTTTATTGTTGATGATAGTAGTTGTTTAATTCCAAAAACTCTTTTCTTGTTGCTAAGAAATTTAAACTCGGGAAGAAAAACTCTCTCACTAAGTCCTACTTGTCCTCATAGGTATGATAACCCAGACTTACGTCCACTTTATTACTAGTTCTGATACCGTATACTTGCGGTAAAGGACCAACAGAAAGCCCCACTGGTTGGCTGGCACCTGGCTTCTCCCCAACAAACATGTCAGTGCAACAGACATGTCACGACCGTGACATGCCAATCTTCAGCATAAAAAGTTCAATTCTTCTATAAGATTTGTAAAAGAGTTGTTGTGGTTATAAATACCCCTTGTCTACCATATTTATGTGGTTAGACAATTTGACAACAACTACAAATCTCAAGTATTCAATTCTCTCTTCTTATATTTATTGTGCATCAATTATTTGATTACTTTTCTTAGTTGTTGATTAATCTTTAATTATATCATTTAGTGTTTGTGGGTTTGTGATTAGCCTTGAAAAATCACTTTTTGAGTTTGAGATAATCTCTAGAAAATCTCTTTGTAAAGTTGGAGTTTAGCTTAAAAGCTTCATCCCATTAATGGATTCTAAAATCTCAATCTTTGATTGAATAGTGAAGTAGAATCGATTTGTGATTCGAACCACTCTAAATCTCTTGTCTCTTTTTTCTAAACTCTTAAACTCTTACTTAATTTTCTTAATTATCCATTAAATCTTATTCACCCCCCTCTCTAAGGTAGCATATAGGGATTTTGTATATTCAGCTTATGATAAGCGATTCCAGAATCTACTCCCAAAATTTTATCTGGCCGATTGACAAATTCCTTCCAATTCCTTTCTAGTTCAAGTACAAATCTGCTTTGTTTTCCTCTAGTATTCATGCGCCCAACTTTACTGTTTTAAGGTCGCAACCCCCCACGATCACAAACTCTAATTCTCCACATGGTGTATATTTTGAATCGGTTTCCTCCTCTTCCACAAATTCAGGCGATTCCACCATGAATGTTTCCGTGAGTTCTCCAATTGAGACCAAATAACAAGATCTGGCCTCTTCCTGATTTTCTTTAATAGTGATAGTCTCCATTCCATTTGGTATTTTCATTGTTAAATATTTTATACAAGTGAAAGTTCTTGTTTGGTACAGCATTTGTCTACCCAAAATTGCATTTATAGGGTAGTGAGCTTAATGATGGTAAAAAGTAAGTTTACCTTTTGCGTTGGTTTCTTCAAAGGTGGCCACGGTTCATAACTCTGCGGTTCTGAACCGGAACCGCAGGGTTGCGGTTAAAGAAATTTTAGAACAGGCTCAGACCTGTCTAAGTGACAGTTCCATGCCGGTTCGAAACCGGAAGGTTCCGATTTCGGTTCCGAATTACGTGCGGTTCAAAAAAAGTTAAAATTTAAATTTAAATTTAATTACTAAAAATAAAAAAAAGTTTAAAAATAAAATAATATGCGGAGATAATATTATAAAAAATAAAAAAATAAATCAAATTTTTTAAATATTATATTAACAAAAAAATTAACTATAACAAATTTTAATAAAATAAAACTAAAGTAATACATAAATATAATATTAATAAATATTGATAGTATATTGACATCACATTCTTATAAATTACTCTTTTATGTCAACTTTTATCAAATATGGCAAACAATCACCTGACCGTTTGCATTCTTCGTAGATAATCACGAAGTGACCCTTTGTAAATGTATAATAAAGTTCATAAATCGATCAGTATAATATATATAGATGTAGTAAGTGTATAGTCTGATATATATAATAGCTACATAATATAATATTTTTACTACATATATATATAAACATAAATATAAAATAATATATATAAAATATAAAAATTAGAAGTAAATAATTTTTATTGATGGGTTTGAACCGCCGGTTCCGACCTAAAACTGCCGGTTCACGGTTCAATTCTTTTAGAAGCGGACCAGAACTGATCTTTCTACAGATTTGGGCCGAATTTTGTCCGATTCCGGATTTGACCGGACCGGTTCCGGGTCAATTTACGGGCTAACTTGGCCCATGGCCATCTTTAACTTAGCTTACGTGTTTTATAACTCTAACACTAACAGTAAGTATATGCTAACTCAACAAAAAACTCTAACTACTCACAAATTTGATATTAATTATAAATAAAATAAAATTATTAAGATAAATTATTAATATAACATTTATTAGTATAGTTATTTTAATCCAACTAATAAATATATCTTATAACCTGACAAAACTGTAACTAATTTAGTATTGTTTATAAATAAATATATTTGTATAATTAAAATAATTATTTTATAAATTAATAAACTGAAGTATAATATTTATATTAAATAAAAAATTTAATTAATTTAATATTTATTACGAGTCTCAATACGAAACTAGTAAATTCAAAACTACACAAAAGAAAAAGAAAATTTAATAAATTGAGAGTCCACCTCACAAATAAAATTAAAAAGAAAATTATCAATCTATACTATATATAAAAGCACGGATGGGGATGGGGGGGAGGACAGACACATTTACGTTAATGTCCTTTATATTTAAAAAATTAATAATATAATTATTAAAATTAGAGTACTAATTAATATAAACTACTTATAATTATATATTAAGATAATTATTAGATTTAAATTACTAATTAAAATAAACTACTTATAATATTATATTAAGATAATTGGTACTAATTAAAACAAATTATTTCAATCCATTGATTATTTTCTACTGCAATTTTTTATTTAACAATACTAAAATGTTAATTATTTATCCTAATTCAAATCATTATACATTCTCTATTCCAATTACAACTCTAACTTTACATTAGTGAAACTTTCATATTTCAATGTCACTAATCAACTATTAATATATTCGTAACATAATTAATTTACTATAAGACTAAAATTGTTCTTAACAAAATTATCTTAATATAGTGTCTGTGTGATGTTTTCATACTATTAAAAAATAAAGCTATATAAAAAAAACTTAGATCACGTGTATTCAAATTTTAATAAATATAATAAATAAACAAATACATATTTATAAATAAACGTGAGTATTAATTATTCTAATCCTAATGCAATTAAAACTTTACCCTAATTAATTTTTCTAATTCAACTTATAATATATTTTCTAATTCACAAATAACCAGAAACCTATATATATATGTATTTGATTTTTTCTTTTTACCACAAAATTCAAAGTTACTCGGTACAACTAGAAAAACATGTTTTTTTTCTTTAAGACTATTATTTTAATAAGAACTTGAACGTGTAAATGTTAAAACAGACTATTTATCAAAAACAATGTTAAATAGACTATTTTCTAAATTTAAATTTAAAATTTTAATTAAGATAACTTATTTCTAGTAAATTATTATTTTAATCCTTATTTAATATTTTTTATTTATATTATAACCAATTATTTTATTATTATTAATGAGCAATAAAATATAAATTTGACGTATAATACGAGCCACGTGTGAAACACGTAAATCGACACTAGTTCATAAAAAATTACAAAAAGCAGAAAAATAAGAAGAAACGCTAGCACATTGTCCTCTGCATCCCTTGGGAAACATGAAGGTAAAGAAGATAGACATCGGGACTGGCACTGGCACATCAAAACCAAAACCGCAAAAACTGCACAACATATCAACCAACTTCCACCTTTCATCAGATTGATAACCAGAATCTGCAAACTACCCACAATTATTATGTCCCGCAGATTATAGTCTTTTGAAGATAACAAGAGATTCTTATATCCCTGAAATTCCGCCGTAAGAACAATTATACAGGAACAATAACTTATTTCCTCCGTAAGTAGTCGCCCTATAACAACTACAAATAAACTCAATCCGAGCATTATGCATTTTTGTAAATTTCCGACGACTATCTTTTTTCCGATTGGACCAGTCTCATGAAAGTACCAATAAATGGAATGCAACAAATAATATAGGATGACATTTTAAAAATTTATGATACAAAGTACATTCACTGGCCCCCAATTCCCCATGGATTACCCTGTGTATGATGAAAATATAAAAACGGATGATGATTGACAGCACTGTCCCACATAAAATCTGTCTACGAACATCTGCTGCTACAAAATAAAGAAAAAAAAAAATATCAGCACTTTTTTTGTTTGAAATATAAAAGAAAAAAAAAACTTACTCACCGTCTGTATCATCAAGAGGTATGGGATTAAACGGTGGTGGTGGTGGTTTTGAAATGGAATGCATATTGAATTGTTGAATGAGATTGTGCTTATGATAAACTATTAGATATTGAATGAGATTGTGTTTATGATAAATTATTAGATATTTAATGAGATTTTGAGTAAAAAGTAAATATTTCAAAATCTGAATTAATTAGATAAATTAAATATTTTTATTTTTGGTTAGCTCCACTTAATTTGGCTAAAGAATAATTTTGATCAGTTTTGGCTCTGAATTTGGGGGAGATTTTGAAACCGGAAAAATTAATTGAATGCCCGCGTCTATAATTCTCTGCGATAGGAGATTTTTGAAACTTTAATTGATACACAAACTATGCTACTTTCTTGTTCAATGTTGAATCTCTTCTAGTGGCTCATACTTTTCTTTAATTTCTTTTCTGAAAAATGAAGGCATTTTTGGTTTTGCATAATTTAGTTCAGCATGCACTTAAATAAAGTTTATAGTTACAATCAATTTCATATTTAGAAAATTGAAACATTATATGCAAAAACTTACCTCTATTATTCGAAAAAAGAGAATTTTTTTCACAGTATTTGATTTTTAAAGTTATTTATCTATCTATTCAGATTTTGAACACTTTTTCATCTCATATCTTTTTTATTTATCAAAATAATCTTGTTTAGTTTTTCAATTTCAAAAATATATTTTTCACTTTTTCACTGTTTATATCTTTCTTTTGTAGATTTTTTTTGTATCTCTAGTGATGTATTTCAAGTGTTTTTATAGTGCTTTTATGATGTTTTTCTATAGTGTTTTTATTGTATTTTTTAAAGTATTTTTATGATTAAAACAAATCGACCAAATACAATTAATTAGCCGCCTTCTCTTCTTTTTTCTCTCTAACAAAACCTAACCGCCTAGAACTTTTTTTTTATTTTTTCTTCGGCAGTCGTCAATGACTTAATTTTTCTATTGACGGTAAAAGAACTCAACAACCCGTGGTGTCTGCTCGTGACAGGCTTGCTGCGTTGTTTATGTTATTTTAATTTCATAGAATATAATAAATAGCCAATTCTTTTTTATTTTTCTAACGGATTAAAATTTATCACGAAGCGTAATTCAATTATCAAGAAGCGACGATAGATTGAAGATCTTTCAGTAACAAAATGGATTCGTCTATGAGTTATACTAGTTTTATTTATTTTTTATTGTTTGTCTTTTTTATGAATGTTTTACTTTGTCCTTTCTTTTTGAAAGATTTGTTGTCCTTTCTTTGTGAAAAGTTTGTTGTCTCCTTTTTAGAAGGAGTTATTGTCTCTTTTTTAGAATGAGTTATATCAAGTGTTGATTGAATCGGATGCTGTGAGTTTGCGGGTGTTTGGAGATGTTTGAACGAAGAGTGATTGAAGACTGCACTTAATTCGCGAAACAGTTAGTAATTTTTTTTATTTTCGTAAAAAAGGTCTGCTAATTAGGCAGCATGTTGTCCGTTCCATGTCAGGTCATCGGGTTTAGTTTTCAAAATTATCCCGGATTTTTTACAAATGTAATTGTTTCATATTTAATTTAATGAGATCCGATTAATTAAAAAAAAGTATTTTTATGATTTTTTTAGTGTAAATATACCTGTACTTGGTGTATTTATGATACATTTTTTCTAAGAAAACCACAAACAAATGTGCTCTATATGAAATCAGTAGTATCAAAATAAAAAAACAATTACATGAACAGGAGAACAAGCGAATATTTATATGAACAAGAGAACAATTATATGAACAAGTGAACAGTAGATCTAAAATAATTTGTACAAAAAATCTAAATAATTATAAAAATTCTAGAAAATCTAAACAATCATAAAATAATCTAAAAGGCGGAAGAAAGACGACGAGAAAACAACCAAAAAAAGACGACCACGACAACCGCCGTGATATTCTACTCCACACGGAGAATTTACCATACGACCATCGCACCATATCAGAAAAGATAGGTTTGCGGTAGTCATTTCTAAAGAGTGAAAAACAAATATGTCACTGTTATATTTAAAATGCGATTCTTAAATTTATAGCTTTTTTTATCAATTCCAATTACTGTTACTTTATTTCTAATAATTTTTATTAAATATTTTAAAAATGATAAAAAATTAAACATACCCTAGTATAATTAAATAAAATAACCATTTATATTAAGAATTAAAAAGTTTAACAAACTATAATATTTCAATAAATTACAGTAATCTCTAACATTTCCCTAAAAATAAAATTATTGAAAAAATTAAATGAACAAACTATTTATAAATTTAGAAAAAAAATTACCACAATTATTTTTCTAAACTAATTAATAATTAAAGTCTAGCATTCCTCTATATTATAATAATTTCGAATTGATAATTTCTAATATTTACTAACAATAACAATAATTAAAAAAATTAAATAGACTCACCTCTTATAGTCCTTGAGAAAAAATAATATTGCATAGAAAATGTAGCTTCAAAATATTCCTCGCAAATTTTTCCCGTTCAATTACGACAAATAAGCTATTTTTTCTCTTAAACTCTAAATTTTTACTCCTAAAACACTATATTTTTTGCTTTGCTAGTAAGTGTGGTGTGGGAATTATGGGAAGGGGAGAGCCTTAATTTATAGGCAATGTGTTTATGACCGTTGGAAGTCCCCCAACTCCCAACGGTAAAATTCCTTGCGATGGGAGGGAATCTGAGCAGCATTTCGAAATGCTGCATTGCGGAACGAGTTAATTATGCTGATTATGTTGCATTGCGGAAAACTTATAGGCACAAAAATATCAAAAACCCATGTTTTTATCACACCTTGTGTAAAGTCAGTGTCTCATGTTATGAAATTAAATTTAGGATGTCGGTGTGTGTAGATGTGGTTAGGGATGATCCAAACTTGGAATGCAGCTTCATAACAGGAATCAGCACCCCGTTGGGATTTTGAAGAATGCCATTTTTTAATATTTTGATACCAATTTCTCCAACAAATTTGATGATCTCTGCCCGTTTATTTCTTTAAAACAGGCAATTGGGGATTCGACAATTAATATTTCTATGTTTCTATTTGTTTTCATTGCGATTTCTATTGTTTGTTGCAGTTTTCTTAGTGATGATTCTGGTAAAGAGACTTTTTGCAGAATTTGGATAATGTCTAAAATTGAAAAATGGCTAAATTGTCTCGGAAAAGTTTGCGATAAACTTCTGAACATGCATTGTATCGTGAGTGTGGATATGCATTGATTTAGGAGGTAGGGCTGTCACGTCATAATTTAACAACTTATCGATGGTGTCTCTTTGATAACAAATTTACTCATCATTTTGTTCTCAAGTCTATTATAGAATGTAATTTGTCGATTTATGTTTAGCTAACTTTGCTAAAAATATCAGGTGCTGTGGAGATGCGCTGAGTTGATACATATTTTCCATTTATCAATCCTTCATTCGAACCGGAGATATAATTTTTTTAAGGTATTTAATTATCATTCACATCTACTTTTTTTAGTTTTCAAAATTATGTGGATGTCTTTTTTATGTTTAACGGTATGATGAATTACGTATTTTAAGAGTTCGAGTTGTCTAAGGAAAAAATGTCGGATGAATTATAGTTTGATTGGTTTAATTTTGATGGTTATTTAATGTACAAAAACTAGCATGAAATGAAACATGTAGCTTACCTGTTTAAAATGCCCCTTCTGTCTAACCTCTAAAAATTTTATGCTATCTCATGATTCTGAATTGAAGTAGTCCTGCGATTTCCTCCCATATAAAACATTAGTTAGAGATCACTCTGAAAAGATGCATCTTTCCGAACAGGCCAAATTAGACCAGATCAAGTTGTTAGTTCATCTAACTCATCAGCTACTGGCTAATGATTTGTTAGGATGACTGGCTGAAAGTGTTAGGATAAGTGGTGTCACTGAGCAAGACATTTTAAGGAGTAATGGGAGAGACCTGATGATGTGGCTTGGGCTTATGGACTTGGGTTAGAGCGTTTGACGATGCTTCTATTTTTTTAAGTAAAATGTTGGTTGTCAGAAATCAGGATCGCACCCGAGCATCTCAACTAGGTTGACACACTCTTAGCGAAAACATCATGCTTCTGAAACCAAAGAATCAAATAAAATAAAAAAGGAATACAACTAGTTCCAAAATACAAAGCTGAAACAGCTAACAAAAACGATAAGAAGTCATCCTACTAAAATCGCTAGACGATGCTTCTATTTGACATACCTGATATTCGGCTTTTCTGGTCGAATGATGAGCGATTTACTTCTCAGGTCAGTCCTTAATTATGGTACTGCTCACTGATAATTCTTGCTCATTTGATATAATGATGTTTTAGTTCAGTTCATTTCATGATTAATTGATGTTATAGTACTCCCTGACTAACTCACTTGGAGATATCACTTCTTGCATGTAGTTTCAAAGTGGCAAACTGGGAATCAACTTCAAGCCGTTTTTAAAGCTATAATTATGTCTCTCCCATCCCATGTCAGCATATTCTTTCTTGATTTCTTCCTTTTCTTTTTCGAGAAGAAAGCTTCGCCTATTCGTATTTCATATAGAGAGAATGGCTCAGCAAATTGGACACTTACCTTTGAAAATTTGGATAAGTACATCGTCACAAACGTACTTCTATAGCTGATCTTAAATATTGCGGTATTCATGAATCAGGTGCGCTAGATAATTTTACGAACAAGAAGGAAATGACAAGTAACCGCTATAGAATTGCCTACCGCTCAATGGAGCGATCACTTACGGATGAAGAAATCAATGATTTGCAGATATTTTAGTTGAATTTTTTTGTGCGTTCGATGTTAATGTTATTTCCCACAGAATGAATAAGTATATTTGAAACTTGAATGCAGTGGAACGTTAGAGAACAAGTGCAGAACAAGTTAAATGTTGTTTTAAGACGAGAGTTGCTGCAACGAAAAACTCAAGACATGTACATTTTTTCTTTGTGGGAATAGATAGTATGAGTCTTTGCTTTGTAGCATTTCAAATGGATTGTTGTGGCATGCACTCACGTTCAAAGGGTATTGTACACCACATGGATATTTATGAACCTAAAAAGAGTTCATATTTTTCTAAGGCTTTTTACAAAAATATATATTTTCGGCTAAATGTTTATAAAAATAGTTATTAAAAAATTGACCATTTTCAATGTTTTGATAGAATTAAAAAAGAGTAATAATTGAAAAATGAGATTATTCAGGAATACAAATTGAATGCTAAGATTATGCATTGAATTTCTGCTAGTAGATCCATCATCAAAAAAGTGTTTGTGATTGTTCCAGAAGAAATAAAACAAAAGATAGGGTAGAACTGGGACAATTATTGTATGAGGTCTACCCAATGCTAGATGCAGGGGCGCATAATAGATCGATATATATGAACATCATGAGCTGTTCCATAATAAAACATGTTGTTGCTGATACCTTCTTCTCCGAAGGTCAGGGAATTTTAAGCCATTAAACTTTAATTATAATATGGAATATTATAAAAATTGGTTTTAGTTTTTAAATTAGAAAATACTATAAATAAACACCAAAATCCGTTTTCTAATTTTTTTAGAGTAATTTCTAGAAAATATGTATTATTTTCCACAACTAAACTGGAACAACTCTTACTTTTTATTTTTATTTTCTGAAATGTAACAACGATGTATCGTAGATGTATTTCTGATGCGCTAACACTAATGCGCTATTATAGATGTTGACACTCTGACATGTACCGACGCGCTATATGTTGTTTTGCTGGAGAGGTTATGCCATGGGAGCTCCCCCTTTTAAAGGTGGTGTTGTAAAATTTTCTACTTTTTTTGTATTGTTGTAAATTTGTAGGGCTCTCGTGTGTTTGATGTAACATAAATATTTGCAGATAATTCTATTGTTTTCCCAATTTTCTTTAGATGTCCAAATCGTACTTCTATATTAAATTTGTACTTGCGAAATCATAAGAGTACAATTCACTAGAAACTATTAATGGATAATTAACTAAGGATATTGGAATGTGGATTAGGAACTTTATTTTTAAAAGTTATTATAAAAATTATATACTATTTATTAAATATGTAAACATAATTATATTAAATTTGAAATTATTTTAAATTCATTGTATGCATAAGAAAACCTTCTGTACTTTAACATATCTCTTTATTCTGTCTCCCACTTCTTTTTTTCAACTTTTAGGGTCACAAAATAAACTTGGATTTTATTTTTTAGAACAAAAGAAAATATAATAGCACTAGATATTTTGAAGATAAAATAGCTTGACATGTCATTGTTAGATTTATAAATGCAAAAACCATAGCAACCATCCAATTAATATTCCTATGGTGGCCAGCAAATTATGAATGGAATTTCAGAATCATGAACCCATTATTCCAAAATTTCATTATTCTTGAATCACTTTTATCATATCTTGACTATTAAATCAATTTTCCCATTCAAAAGAATAAATTTGCTTTTCACTACTAAAGCAGGATTCTCTCAACCTGCAGTTCAAAACTCATGTTT
This sequence comes from Mercurialis annua, assembly GCF_937616625.2. Classification (NCBI taxonomy): domain Eukaryota; kingdom Viridiplantae; phylum Streptophyta; class Magnoliopsida; order Malpighiales; family Euphorbiaceae; genus Mercurialis; species Mercurialis annua. Next base: position 65,137,804 of record NC_065570.1, read on the forward strand.
CCCATAATATTTTTGAATTAATTACTATCAATCATTAGAAATTATTATTTTCTCTAAATTTTTAATTTAAAATCTTAAAAAATATATGTCATATAGCGAAAGCAATTAATTCTATAACCAACGGGAGTTGGTCCAGGTGGTAAGCAGTTTGATATCGATTAAGCAAGATCTCGAGTTCGAGCCTTGTGAATGCAGAAAATTCCTGCTGGCAGACTCACCCAGCATGTCAGGTGCGCGACACGGGTCGGATCCCGATTAGTCAGGGAGACACTCTAAAAACCGGATGGACAACCAAAAAAAATTAATTCTATTTTTTTTATAATAATGAGTATTTTATTAATAAAAAAAATAAAAATACACTTTATCAACAACTATACAAATAAACACATTAAAAGAATATAAAAAGACAATCTTAATAAAAAAAATACTAGTTATTTTATATTTATACCTTCAATCGCGTTGATAAATTTTTTGAATGCGCAATTTGGCAGTTCATCTTCTTCACTCAATGGTTAATCCAAACCATAATTCAGCGGCTTGGTATTTAAAAGAGTCCAACCAAAAAACATCAAAAATAAACTTTTAAAATAATATAGATCTCATATCCACTGTTACATCCATAAAAAATAGTAAATTTTGTCAAGAATAGTATAAAAGATTTCACAAAAAATGTATTTTTAATTTTGTATGCATATCAACTGCTCTTATATATATGATTGCAATGTTTTATCGCCTTCAAAAGTATGTTTAGATCCAATATTAACAGGCTAATCAACTGAAGCTTGTTATCTTAGCACTAAATCCAGCAAGTCCAGTAAATCATTTAGAAATTATAGGACTACTATGAAAATGTAACTAGAAGGTTGTATAAGACATTCAAAATGACTTAATAAAATCAATCTCATTTATATATTTGGTTTAGATTTTGTGCTTGCAAAATGACTAAAGACCCATCTCTATCTGCTACATGATAGAAACCAGGATTAGATGCTTGTTTAGCAGTACGTGCTATGTGTCTTATGTGCCAGTCCATAATCGAGTCCTATGTGTGTCTCACTTGCTTTATCGCTTTTCAGGCTTTTTTACATTTTCAGCACATTATCCTATGGACTGCGTGTATGATTAAAACGAGATAACCAGATATGTCATGTAAATATGATGTCTATAAGTCAAGTACAAAAGTTTTAGTAGTATCCATCGAACTCGGTCTTTTTATCGAAAATAAAGTGGTCTCATCCATAAACGTGAGAGATCTATACAGTCTATATAAAAGACATTTCCTAGTTTAGATAGATGGCGACTATATTTTTTAAAATCTTTACAGATTCGAAGTCATTCGCAAGTTTAAGCGAACGGCCCTCCGAACCCCGCTCCGCTCATGGTTTATATTCATTATCTATGAATTATCTTTTCCCTTTCCGACCTCTCTTAAAATTTACTCTTATTATTCTTATATTTTTATAAAATAACTAAGTTGTTTTCCATAGTTTAGCATTGTTTTCCTCTTTAATAATGTGAGCGCCAATTAAAGCCATATATGACTGAGCTAATATTTTTTAATGATGTTTCAAAGAATAATTTTTTTTTATAAGTATTACAAAAATTCATATGAACACACATGAAATTGACACATCATATCATTAAAATTGACATAAACAACACCAGACTAGCAATATAGACAAATTATATAAAAAAAATAAAGATAATTTAAGTACAAATTAAAATTGAGAGGTAGTTTAAAATAGAAAAGACAGTCCAATGATAATTATGATTAATTATCCAAATATTTAGAAAGAAAAGGAATAAATTTCTCATAAGAATTTATGTGAATTTTTATGATAATTAATAATTTATTAACAAAGAAAATAGAAATACAATTTAATATAAAGAGAAAACTTCAATCAAACGATTAAAATTTATATTTATATTTTTTTTCTTCGCATAAAAGTGGCACACATAAAATGGTGCACTAAAAGTTACAGCTAAGGCAAAAGGCAAAATATTAGATTCCGGAAAAAAGAATGCAAAAAGGATATTGATAGAAATCCAACCCGGAATAAAAAAAACTCCCTATTATAAAATTTGAACAGAAAAACTGCTTTTGTGCAACAGTTAAAAATAACGCCATCTTTGTCCTGCGTCTTATTTTGAAAGACTCTCCCATTCCTACATTTCCAACAAAAAACCATAAAATCATCCACATATGGCAATATACCTTTTGAAATAATATTCTACCATTAAATCATAAAATCCATAAACGAAGAAGTAAAGTTCCCATATTAAGTTTTAAAATAGCACACCACACCTTTAGCAAAAGTACAATGAATAAAAATATGATCTTACGTCTTCACCACACCGCAAAGTATATAAAAAGAATTATCCACATATATAATTGAGTGACGTGCCAAAAAAATCTAGCAAATGAACCCTATTATGCAATGCTAACAAAATAAAAAAAAAATTAACACGTGGCAAAACTTCTGAATTCCAAATCGCATAAACGGGGCCAAGGTTAATGATTATTGATAACAACATAGATGAACAATCTCTGAATAGGACATAAACCGGGTAAGGCAAACCACAAAACCACCCAACCGGCCGACCAAGGTACATAAACAACACCATCTCGTCCCAACCGAGCATGACATATTGCATCACCATCTCGGGCAAGCCGAACAGAACACACAGCGAGCAGCATACATGGAAATACAATCATTTCGGGTACCATCTCGGTCACACTGAACATCGTACATGGAAATACCATCTCGGTCTCACCCGAGTTCACCTTTCACTGAGTACAATGACAAAACTTGTCAGAACATACCCTAACATTCCAGACAATATCTGCACAGACAAAGAGAATGAAAGCAGGTCTGTCGGTCCAGACAAAGAGGAACAAAAGACATAGTATAAAAGGCTAAGAAAAAGTAGGTAAGAAGGTTATTCTCTTTTTTCTCTCAACTCATTATTCACTTTCACTTCTTATTCTTTCTCTCACTAAACATCTACTAACTAGACCGTCAGAGTGGTTTGCCGGAATCCCCCTCCGGCATCCTTCTTACGGTTGTGCTGTGCCTTTCAGGTACGGTCTTGGAGCTTCAGCCGGATCAGAGTGTCGCCGCCCTTTCACAAGTTATCAAGAGTTAAAATTAAAGAGTCTATTGGAGTAAAATTAAAAAAATTAATTTTTAAATTTAAGATACTCTTTATTTAAGAGAAAATGTTCTTAATTATAACGAACACCATTGATAATACTCTTATACTTCAATAGACGATACTAAATATTAGTTCATTAGTGAGTTTTAAATAATATAATTTAAAAAAAAAAGATTTGTTATTTATTAAAAATAGGCAAAAGTTTTGGATAAAAATATAGAAAAAGTAACAATTTGCTCTAAACGGAGAAAGTAGTGTTTATGAAAAAAAAGCAAAAAATAAATTTTAATAACTTATTAAAATAATTAATAAATAAATTAAATTTATGTCTATTAAATCATAACAAATTTAATATTCAAGTCAAAAGAAATTAATCATCACCTATCGCTATAATAATTTGCGGTGATTATATAATAAAGTTTTTTAATAAAAATAAAATAAAATAAAAAGAAACAGGGGAATAATTCTTATTGAAAATTTGATTACTTACGTAAACTATTTAATACTGATTTTGTTTTATAATCATCAAATGAAGCCAAAATGAAAAACGAGACATGAATTCAGATCCAAAAGAATTAACATAAGATAACCAAATTCTAAGGAAAATGTAAATCTCATTGAAATTTTCAATTATAGGACTTAACTGAAATCATAAAATTCTTGTAGGCCTTTATTTGCAATTACGGCAACAACAAATAGATAAATAAAATTATTTTTCGGAAACGATAAAATGACGATATTTTGGGGTGTCGCGTATGAGAGGACAGGAGCAGAGCCAGCTGGCAATGAGGACGCGCTAGATTTAAGTAAGGGACCCTACATCACGTGCGATTCACGCCCCTACTCTCCAAAGAAACAAGGGCACGCCACGTATAGGTTAATAAAAGAAAAGGACACGCGTCGAGATCAGTGAAGGTCTAAAGAGGACCACTTTTGTCCTCTATCCCAGAACCAGGTCCGATGAACCTCACTCTCTTCTAATCTCACTCGAGTCGCGACAAAACAGTAACTATGTACAAAAATGCCAATATCGTTTCTTGTAAATGACTACTTTCTTTTTCCTTAATTGCCCTTCTTTTGTCCTGCACTCGCGAACTGGCGGTTAGTAATTTTTTGTTGCTATTTCAAAAATTCTCATTTAAATTTTAAACCCAATGTGCTAATAATGCAACCAAGAATATATTTTTAAACCAATTCTCTAGAATCTTCATGTTTTATATTTCGAGAACCCAATTGTATGTTGAAATAAATGTAAAACTGTTTACATAATAAAACTTAAAAGTTATTCAGAGTTTAAAGCATTTGAATTTTAATTAATTTAGTAATTTACTTTTTATATAATTGATTATCTTTTTACTCAAATTTTTAATAAAAAATAAAATTCTAAATAAATTTTAAATTTTAATTAATTTTTAAATAGAAAAATAGTTCTAATAATTTTTAAGGATAACAATAAATACAAATACATAAAATAGTTTTTTTAGATAAAATATGCTATTCATTTTACTTGAAATAGGATCATATTTTAATATAATAAATAAAAGTATATTTATAATAAGGAGGACATTTTTGACCGAGAAACAATTGATAGGCTAGAGTAAATATTTTTTGGTCAAAATTACTATTTTTTCTAATTCAAATTTATTGTTTTCTTTTAATTTAAAAGAGTGATGTTGTTAAAAATACTCCCTCCAGTCCACAATATCAGTCGCATTTGAATTTAGCACACAAACTAAAAAAATAATTAATAGATCTTAATTTATGATGGAATAGCATAAAAACCAAGTAGTGGACACCGGAAAATAAATCCCACATCGCTCAAAAAAGACAGACACGTTGAAAAGTCTATAAATAGAGCACGAACTCATCCGTTATTTCTTTTCAAAAACTATAACTAATTTAAGCATCAGAGCGGACGCGGGGCCTAAGCCCGTCCTCACGGTTGCTATTCGTTTCGTCCATTCTCAACAGGGTTCGGAGACTCACATCCGACATCTAGATCCATCATCTGTCGCCGTCTGTGGGAACCTAACACACAAGAAATGAAATTCAGTGATTGGATCTCGAGATGACGGATGTCAATAAAGACCCCCATGATCCCAAGGTTAAGGAAAAAGCCGCACTACCAACCGGCCCTAGAGGAACCCTAGAGGATAGTTCACGGACACCGATAACCCCATCGGTGGTTAGAAGGTCTGAAATCTTCTTTCAGGGGTTTGGCAGTCCCAACCCCGCGTCAGGAGAAGGACCAGAACAAACTATCCAGGAAGCAATGGACCTGACGATGGATGGCGCCCTGAGATATTTCCAAAAAGACATAGTAACGGCGATTAAGGAAGCAACAGAAGCCATTCTTTCTCAAACGCCGATGAGTAAAAATTGAGATATGGAAGCGGGAAGAGCCGAAGACGGAAGGAAAACGACCACAGAAGGAAACCCCAAAGACAAGGAACTGGAAGTGCTTATAGTGGACGATGAGGAGATGGAAGCAGCAGATCAGGTCCTTGAAAGACATTCGGAGGTAGGAACAGAAGGCATGGACCTAGTAGAAATGCAAAGGTTAATTGCGGAAGCAATGCAAAATGCAACCGAGGAAAAGTCAAGAGAACATATTCATGCAAGCAGCCTGACCAGCGGCAATTGAACACTTGCAGCAAGTCTGTTATAAAAATGGCCTGAAAGACTCAAAGTACCAAACTTTCGATAACTTCGATGTGGCCGACTGTCCCGAGAGTCACGTCACAAAATTCTACAATAAGATGATTCTCTTGGACGCCACTAATGCAATACACTATAAGACATTTTCGACCACGCTCAACGACACTGCACAACGGTGGTACAACGACCTGAAAGTTGGGTCAATCACAACATGCAAACAGCTAAATCGGAAATTCGTAATGAGGTTCTTCACAAACATCCCACTAAAAAGGAGGTCGAAGGAACTCTACAGGTGTCGACAATGAGAAGGAGACACACTAAAAGCATACATAGAGAGATTCAACAACGAAGTAATGAAGATCGAAGATCTAAACAACGATACGGGTACAAGCCCTAAAGAAGAGAACACGGATCGGAGTTTTGGGAGAGAAACTAAACTCTAAAAAACCCAAAACCTACCAAGAATTCATGGCAGTAGCCCAAAAGTGCATAAATATGGATGACGGGAGAAGACAGGAAAATCACGATATACAAAAAGCAAGAAAGCAAAGTGGGCGTTTCACAAAGACATCATCCCACTCACAAAAGGACTACGGCACGAACCATAGGAGCATTGACAGCCATTGGAGGAGCGGGAGCATATATCCTAGCAGCGATTACATGACCGGGAGATACAGAGACCGAGGCTATGTGTTCACTCCACTTAATACAATGAGGGCCAACATGCTAATGTGGGTTAAAGAAAGCCGGAACACCAATGACCTAGCGTAGAAAATGATCCACATAATTGGAACAATGTAAGTTTCATGAAGATTATGGACACGACACAGAGAAGTGCTATGATATGAAGAAAGAGATAGAGAGACTAATAGAGTCGGGACCGCTGAGGAAGTTCACTAACCACAGGAAAAAAAAGCATCGAAAGGAGGAAATTGACAAAGAAGAAAAGAAAGAAGAAGGAATAGAAAAAAAGTCGCCAAAATTGTCATCATTGGAGGAAAAAACACAAAAACATGAAAAAATGACCAATGGCTGAAATAATGCTGGTGCAGAACGAAAAAAACATTTTCTTTAAATTAATCTTATTTTGAAACTTATTGACATTTTTGATATTTTTTTTATTACTAGTTTCGCATTACGTGCTATGCACGTGGCTCGTAACGTAACTCGTCAATGAACGTGTTAGTAAATTTATTATAATTATATCAATTTTTTATTTATAATTAATATTAAATTAGTTAAGAATTTTTTTAAAAGTAAATAAAATATAATCTGTTATTAATTTTCTTTTCATACTGAATTTATTCATCTTTTGATTTTATAATAGCCATAATTAAATAATTAACTGAATTTTTATTAATAATATCTTTAAAAATAATAAAATAGAAATTTAAATAATATTATATTAATCAAATACAATATTTTAATTTTATAGTTCAATCAAACTAAAAGATAGGTATTTCTACTAATTTAGAGACAATTTAGTTATTTTTTACATATTAAAAACTAAATTGGAGATAATTTAGCTACCTATTCTAATTAGAACTTTAATTACAATAGTGATTAATTAAATAACTAATTAGTTAATGACTACAAAACCTTTATTTAGTAGTAAACTGAAAAGGATTATTCAGTAAATTTGCTTGTCCCCCCCATCCGTGCTTTTATATATAGTATAGATGTTACTATATTTTTTTAATAAAATTAACAGGTGACAAACTTTAAAAAATAGCAATTAATGTTCTATTAATATGCTAAAGTGACTAATATGATGGATTAATAAAATTTTTTAAATGCGACTAATATTATGAACTAGATGGAGTATATTTAACTCTGTCATTATTATTTTAGAAATAGCACCATCTATAATAAAATATTTTTTTTAATTATATATTTTATTTATAAATAAATTTAATTCTATAATAAATTTAACTACCTGTTTAATTTAAAAACCACAATTAAAGGTGATGCTCAGAAAGTTAGAATTCAATGTATCAAGCGGATCGTCAACAAAATCGGATGGGCGGTGAAATTCGAGACCTCGCTTAAACGGAATTTGTTTCTCGTTGTGTTAAATTTAGGCGAGATTTACGTCTTAAAGTTATCTTCTTTTTGATTATTTTTAGCTTGTGTCTTTAATTGTTTCTTAATTTTTGTAGATTTAATTTGAAAGATCTTATGGTTAATCTTTATTATAAGACTTTTATCACATTATAACTTTTTACTATCTACCTAATTTCTAACTTGGAAAAAAATTTGAGGAATTTAACATAAAGCATCACTCAAATTTAAAAAGGATATGCCTAAGCCTTACATTTATATCCAACCGAAAGATAATCTAAAGATAGCTTGTAGGTGAATTTACTAAATATTTTACTAATAATAAGCAGAATATTAAAAAACAAGAACTGAAAAATCAATAAAGATTTTTCTATTAAGTAAAAAACTTACTATATTTTTCATAAAATACTACTGGATAAGGTTACGGAATTTAGTTTATCCAGTTTAACAAAACCAATTACTATATTCTAGAAAAGAATAAAAAAAATCCGACGTGGCACTCGGACAAAACTTAGAGCAAAGGGTGTGTTTGGTAATTGCAAAAGAAATAACAGAGAAAATTAAAAAAAGAATAAATAAGGAACCAGCCTTATCCACATTATGTACCCGAAAACCTTTATAAAAGCACATTAGTTTCTTCATTTTTAGCGAAACTCAAAAACCCAAACCAAACACGCCCTTACTTCTTCCTCTTCTTCTCTACTCATAACCAGAGATTTTAGGGAAGATAAAACATTAATCTCCTCTTATGGCGGCGAGTAAAAGCTACTTTGCCCGGCAAAACTACCGATTCTTTCCAACCGATCACCACGCGCCACTCACGCTCCACCACCACCACGATTCCTCAACTTTCGAACTCGACGAGTCGGACATCTACAACAACTCGGTCACGACTCGTTCTAACTCACCCGAGTTTCGCAAAGCGAGTTCTAGGTTTTCCAAGAAATCAACGGCCACGGCAATCGCCACTTCGAGAGCGGCATCCGGAATCGGAGGAACGGCGTCGTCGCTTCCGGTGAACATACCGGACTGGTCGAAGATATTGAAACACGAGTATACGGAGAATCGGAGGAGAGACAGTGCCGGCTGTGGCGATGATGATGACGATGATGACGTGGACGGTGAGGATTATTTCGATGGAGGAGGAGGTAGGGTTCCGCCGCATGAGTTTTTGGCGAGACAAATGGCTCGGACGAGAATCGCTTCTTTTTCAGTGCATGAAGGCGTAGGGAGGACTTTGAAAGGAAGAGATCTTAGTAGGGTTAGAAATGCAATTTGGGAAAAAACTGGGTTTCAAGACTAGAAAAATTTAAAACTTGAGGGGTTCTTTTGAGATTTTCTTTTTTGGGTTAAATATCAAGAAAATAACAGCAAGGAGTTTTCTTATAGAGAGTAGCAATTCGTCATTAGTACTACTAAAGTTTTCTATTTTATATTTTTGGCCCTTTACTTTTAAGAGTAAGCAATAGACGATGGGTTTTCTAATTTTTTTTTTTTAAATTTAAAATTTTGATAACTATTGTATGGAATCACTTTTATGTTCTATGATATGCCAAACTTCTTTTGAGATTGTATTACAAAATGTTGAGGGAAAAAATTTAATTAAGCTATTCTGTTATTTTTGTTAAAGATTAAATTTTATTAAATGCAGAATTATATGTACAAATAAAAAATAATTCCTCAGTCGTTTTAAGATTTAACGATAAGAACTATACAAAAAAGGCATTCATAAAAGCTTTTTCAGCCATTGAATTAGAACTATATTTTACAAATTAATATTAAATTTTTAAAACCGGCAAACTAGATCAAAAATATATCTACTAACATTATTTTAGCATCCATATTATTAGTACTGGAGGAATTTAGTGTATTAATAGAGATCTAACAGTCTCTTTTAAAAATTATTGCCCTTTTTCATTTGGGGATAATTGAAAGAATAAATAAATAATGAACTACGAAGAAATTTATAGTCTCCTGAACTATATTATGTTTTATATTTTAATATATAATTTAAAATAAAAATATTAAAATTTTAAATTTCAACACTAGAGTAATGAGTGTTTAACAAAATATATTTAGTGTTCGTATCAGTATTTTTTTATGAAATTGATATTTCGAACTGCAAAAGTTGAAATGCCATGATTTAAATTAGTAAAGTTGAAATGTCGTGATTTAAATTAATAAAGTTTTAAAGGCCGTAAAAAATTAAAATACACGATAAAAAGTTCAAATTTTTGTACAATTAACTCTTATTTTTTAATTTTAGATGCTCAATTATTGAAATAAGAAAGTGGACGGAGGGTATTTTGGTAATTAAATTGGAAAAACTAAAAATGAGGTTGAAAGTAAGGTTCAATTATTGGTGAAGTTTGGGTTTTGTTTTGAAGTTGGATGGGATTGGTAAGAATTAAGGAAAGTAGTATAGAGTCATGGATAATGACCCTTTACTTTGAAAGCAATAATAAAAAATTGTGTAAAAATTAGGGGCCACTTATTTAAACAAACTTCCAATAAGCCTAAAGAAAACTTGTGAGTTATGATAACTACTTCTAGGTTTAGACTTTGAAATAATAATTTAGCTAAGTTAAGTAAATTGTTATTCTTATGACAATCTAGACTTTCTAGTAACTAATGATTTGTGTCAAAAGCTTGTTGAATTTCACATTCTTCTAATTTGGGTGATCATATAGAATAAATCTTCCAAATTATTCCTTAAATTTATTCAAAATGTTTGTTTTTGGATTTAAAAGGAAACAGTTGAAAGAAATGATAAAAAAACCAAATACCAGCTGAAAGAGCAACACAAGTAATACAACTAAAAAGAAAAATAGTATCATAAAATTTAAATTAATCCGTGACTAATAATATAAATGGGAATAATCATCAATCCTTCCTATTTAGTGTTCTCTATAATTAAAAGTATAATATATCTATTTATAACATTTATTATTGGCTTAATTACTTAAAAACCACCCACTTTAATTTTCTTTTCGTTTATACCCTGACCTGGAAAAAAATTCATTTATACCATGACGTATGTGTTTATGTTTCATCTCTACCCCAAATTTCAAAAAAAAAGATGATTTATTGAAAACAACTAAATATAAGGATTATTCTATACTTTTTTATATTAAAAAAAATACTTTATTTTTAAAAATATTCAAAAGTAAGGATTATTTAAAACTTTTTTTAAATGAAAAGAGGTTAATTTAGTGCCTCGGGGTAGAGGTGAAACATAAACACATACGTCATGGTATAAATGAATTTTTTCCTAGGTCAGGGTATAAACAAAAAAAAAGTTTAAAGTGGGTGGTTTTTAAGTAATTAAGCCTTTATTATTTGTGTTTTATGGATTGATGGAGTATAAGTATGAAAGCTATAAATAAATATTATTAATGTCAACTAATTTTAAAAATTAATAGATTAAGATATTATATTTATTTCTAAAATTCTAACTAATTTGACATTTATTATAATTAAAATAAATAAATTTAATTATAATAAACTTAATTAATAATTAAATTTGACGAGTCATGTGCATAACACGTAATGTAAAATTAGTAATTATAAAAAATATAAGAAAATTAGTTATGATTAGTTGGGTTTGATTCACTTAGATTTGATGAATCAAATGATATAAACCCCTTTCACTACCACAGACTTTAAATTACTAAAATAAATATTATTAACCCTAACTTTACTCTTGATTATTGATACCCTAGCTATAATTATTATTTTTGATGAATGAAAATTGTATTAAGAAGCCATAAGAAACGGCAAATCAACACTCAGAAGCAAAATTGCAGCTAACGAGAGGGATAAATACAAAGTAAAATCATCCAAGTAAAATACAATTCGAATTCCTAAACAACTTCAAAATAAAGTAAGCAAAAGACATATTATCTCCACTATAGTGTTTTTTCTCTGAAAGATAGGCAAGCTTCTGTTTTTTTAAAAAACCGTTTAGTTTGGTGTAAGATAGAAGGATTTAGAAGTGGGAATGTGCCAAAAAGAGATAAAAAAAACTCTCCCACTATAAAAGAGTTAAAAAATGGGACTAAAGACTTATTGATACGAAAAGGAAGAGAAAGATAAGAGAGGAAAGAGAGAGGTTTGGAATATGTTTATTATGCGTTCCACATCTTATGGTTTAAAAATTGATCATATTTTTTTTAATAACAAGGAAAGAGCTACAAAAAAAATTACTAAAATAATGGATGATTGTTAAAAAGATATATAAATATATCGGTCATATTTATTAGTCCCTCCCGTTCATAATATTTGTCGTATTTGGCTATTTTATATGGATTAAAAAACTAATAAATATGTCTTGACTTGTATATATTTTTATTAGATTTTCCATATTAATTAGCACTAATTTTATGTTTAACTAGTTCTTTTAATATTATTAATTTATTTATTGTTAGAGATAAATTTGAAAAAATAGCAATTAATGTTTTCTTGAAACTCTAATATAATAAATATTATGAACCAGTGGCGGAACTACGGGAGGGTCAGGAAGGTTGGACGACTCTCCTCGCCGGAAAAAAATTAAAAAAAACAAGTTTTTTCATGTAGGACTGGTTATAGCCGCCCCTACAAATTATAAAGAATATATAGATAAATAAAAATTAGTTGTTACATTAAATAAAGATAAAGTAAAAAAAAGTAGATTTTTTTAATATTATTGTATTTTTTTTTAAAATGTGTAATAATAATAAAATAGATAATTCTATTGCGATAGAAAAAATATACCATTTTAATTTTTATCTATTTTATATTCCCTCTGTTTTGTTAGGAGAGACAAATGCTTTTTATATTTAAATTAAAAAAGTAATTAAAATATTAGTATTTATTTTTATTTTTATTTTTATTAATAGCAGTCTTGTAATTTATATATTAAGTAATAGTCATTAATTTTAGAAAAAAGGGTATAAGAGGAATTCTCATATAATATGATACTTTTTACGGTATAAAATTTATCGTATTTGGCCATTTCACTTAAATTAATGAACTAATAAATATATTTTGATTCATATATACTTTACTAAATTGTCCATATTAATAACCACTAGTTTTGGATTTGACTGGTTCTTTTAACCTTAGTGAGTTATTTATTAATAGGGATAAATTTGAAAAATAGTAATTAATTATTTCTTAAAACTCTAAAATAACAAATATTATGGACTAAAAAATATTCTTAAATGTGATAAATTTTATGGACAGGAGGAAGTATAAAATTTAAGATATAGATTAATATATGAAATACTTAAAAATATGATACTCCATCCGGTTTATAATATTTGTCGCATTTGAGAAAAAAATTTAGTCTATAATATTTGTCACTTTATAACATCAAGAGAGTATTAATTGCTAGTTTTCCAAATTTATCCTCTATTAATATAAATATACAAATAAAAATAATAGTTATTAATGTGAATAAGTTTTAGACTTAATCACTTAAAAACACCACACCTTCTAACATTGTTTCGTTTATATCCTGAGTTAGGAAAAAGTTCATTTGTACCATTTTTTTTGATTTTTTGTTTTCCTCTCTATCCTAAAATATTAGATTGAACTTTTTTTATTTCAAAAAAAAAATTTGTCCTATATTCTAATTAGATTTTAATGTTATTAATATTATAAAAACACATTCTTCTTTTAAAAAAATTAAACTTATAATATAATTATTTAATCTATATTAAGTATCAATAATTTCTAAATACAAAATCGTAAATTGTATTTATCCTTATATTAATTAAATTGTCAATTTTTTTAAATAAAGGATGGACAAAACGAAAAATTAAAAAAAGGATACAAATGAATTTTTTTTATGTCAGTGTATAAACGAAAAAATGTTATAAGATGAGATTTTTTTAAGTAATTAAAGCTAAATTTTAAGATAGGGTTAATTTAGTAAATATGCTTATAAACTAAGACATGATTATTTTTTTAAATTTTATGCTAAAATTAAATAAATATTATGAACCAGACGAATTATATTTTATTTTAAACAGGACGAAAAAAATAAGTAGTAGAAATTTTTTGATCCCTTACTGGTTATGGTATTAATTTGGGATAAATTTCGATTTGTGTGCTAATTTTATTGCTTTTAGGTTCCCACTATTAAAGCAACGATAAGTAATGAAACATTAAAAATTTGGACACAAAGTCCAATTAGATATGCTAGTGATAATGGAAGCATTTTATGGGTTAGTGATGGGGAACATTTGGTACAAAACTAATCTTGCTAATGGGGATAAGGTTTGTGATAGGTTAGGTTATCAAAGAGCAATTTAGCTTTAGATCATTAAACTAAGCCTGACAAATGGGTAATAATTAGACATTGGATCTTGTATAAGATAAAGTATTTATTTATGTGTATAAATTAGATATGCTAGATAATCATCCTAAATATTGTTTCTTTTAACATATCTTCCAATTAAATATTTTTTAGCATCAAAGTTTTGGAATTAGAAGCCTCACGTGAAATCTAGATAGATGCAAATCTAACATTTACAGGACTGAAGAGTATAAACGGTGAGCACGGTTTAGTGGAATTCGGTGATCGACAAATCTTCGAAACTAAATCAAAAATCAGAAATATTAAAAATAGAATATCCGGATTCGTATAAATAGTCGGTTTGGTTTGGAGATTTTATTTTCCGATTTAATTCGGTACAAAAATTCGGTCCTAATGGTTTGGTACAGTTCAGTATGGATATCACTAGAAACACGAATATTAATTTATTTATAACATATTATTTTGATTCTTTAAATAAGTTGGCTAGTAATTTTTTTTTTTACTAAAGTTAGTTACTAATGCATTACACTATTTTTATATTTCCAACTATTTTAATTAATAATATAAAAAGACATAACAAGTATATTATCATCTGATTTAATATCACTTCTTTTTAATTATTTATTTAGAGTACTCTTTACCATTCGCAATGCTAAAATATCATTTTTGCTAAATATGCACAATTATTTAATAAAATTTAAAATTATATAATTATATAAATTAATGATACACACACAAATTAATATTTGGAATATATTATTTAATATTATAAAACAATTTCAAAATTTATTAATTCAAATATAATATGAATATAAAAATTAAATTTAAAATAGAATAGAATAGTACATATATATAAATATATAAATAATTTTGGTTTTTCGGTTATAAATTCAGTTCTTCGGTTCAATACAGTTATCTACCTAAGATCCAGAATCGTACCGATAAAATTTTCGAAAAGGTTCGGTTCGGAAAAAATTAATGGTCGACGGATATTTTTCGGTCCTGGATATTTTTGGTCCGGTTTTCGATTCGGTTTCAGAGATATCTAGAAGCCGTGCATACCTTAATGTAAACACACCATTAGTGATTTTTCAGGATTTGCAATTGCAAATGAAGTTAGAAAAGACATTAAAGCGGTAGAGTTCAGCCAAGTTCTAATGCCTAAGTCATAAATAATTGGAATTTGAGTACATTTTAAAATGTAATTTTAAATTCATATAGCAACCTAAGAGGAGTGAATTAAGTATTTAAAAAATTAACAAATTATTTGAGTTTAGAAAATATAAACACAATATTTGGAGTAATTCAGATCACAAACCTACCATACGTCCATTATTCAATTAAAAATTGAGATTAGTAACCCACTAAAAAAAGGTGTCTAAACTTACATCAAACTAATTACAATAAAGGTTTTTTTAAAAGTTAAACGTAAATTCACAATAAGATGATTTTTCAAGAGTAATCACTAACCTACTGTCACGATCCAAAATCATGGACCGTGACTGGAGCTAGAGAATGGGAGTCTTGGCTCCGAAATCTGTAACAAGCCTAACATTCATGTCACGATCCAAAATTATAGATCGTGATCGGCGCTAGAATATGAGAATGGTAGCTCCGAAACCCGTAGCTAAAGATAAATTGGTGAAATGACATGTTATTGATTCAGATACTTATAGCCTCTGTGGGAGTGATTCTGAGAACATGGATCATATGTTCTTCAAGTGTTCCTATACTCAAACTATTTGATATGTCCAAGGCTAGGACAATGAGGATCAGAGGCAGTTCTGGTCATTGATTTCATTTTGTCGTTATGTTGGTTCTTTGTAGTTTTTGGTTGGTTTTGTGTTGTAGCTGCTTAGTTTGGTTTGTTTTTCTACTTTATGTTGTTGTTGGTTGTTTAGCCTATAGGTTTTGGCTTTTGAATTTTGGGTGTAACTCTCTCTTTGCGGTAATAAAATAAGTAATCTTTTGGTTGCTCGACCAAGAAAAATATTACTCATTTAACAAAGTCTTATAACTAAATTGTACTCCCACCGTCCCATTTTAGAAGTCCCATTTGACTTTACACACAGATTAAGAAAACATTAATTATTCTTGTCTTTTCATGTTTTTTCATGTTTTGCCCCTATTAATGATAGTGGAATTTTCCATAAAACTCTTTTAAGATAACTAAAATAAGGGTAAAATAGGATATTCAATGGAAAAGTATTCTAAAAATAGTAATGGGACTTTTTAAATGGGACATCCCAAAATAGAATATGGGACTTCTTAAACGGGACGGAGGGAGTAATATTTATTCATAACAAGAATAATCCACAATAAAAAAAGGAATATTTGATTACTTTTTATATCTCTGTTCTAATAATATGCCTTCTTATGGTATATTTTAAATGTCTTTTAAAATTTAGATAATATTAAATTTTATTTGTAAACACAAACTATAAAAGGATGTTGTCCACGTCTTAATCAGTGAGCTATATTTCTCCACACTATAAATACTTTTTGATTGATGCTAAAGAGGATATTGCTTTTTTAGACCCTTACATTCATTATCTTTATTAAAAAAATTGACTGACTTAAATATCATAGTGGTTACCAATACGAAATTTTTTTAGATAGACTCAGTCTATGACGTCATCCGTGAACTAAACCTATCATATTATGATACGTCATTAAAATAATGGCACTATCGTAATATTACTATTCAGAAGTGTAAATAAGTAATAAACAAAATTACGATATATAGTGCTACTCTTTTATTGACGTTTCATAATGTGATGGGCTAGTTCACGGATGACGTCGTAAATTGAGTCTACTTAAGAATCTCTCTATCAAATCATCACCGATCTGAATTTTTTTGAACTTTTCTGTTGCTTGTGAAGGAGATCAAGGCGGCTTTGTGGATTTTATGCTTGTATCAAAAATAAATAAGTAAATGTAAATATATATATATCAAAAAGCATATTTAAAATACATCTATCTTTCTGAAAGAGATCGAGAATAATAAAGAAAAAGTCATAAATTGAGAGGTAAAAGTTACATGCTGCAGTCTTTACTTCCTCAACTGCCTTTCTTATTTTTTCCGAACTCGCACACTACGATACTCATCAATGCACCCAATCATGTAGAGATGTGATTTTTATGGTGCCCACTTTTTTTTACTTTGTATATTTAATGATTGAATAGAAAAATTACTCCTTTTATTCCGTTTAAAAAATAACATAAGCCTTCTATTCATGAATTAAAAAACAATATAATGACGTAGCCTTATAAATTGTATTTAAAAATCATACTATTCATCAATTTTATAAAAGAATTGGTACAAAATAAAATCCCATATAAATTGACACTAAAAATGTAAAAATGACTTTTGAAATGGAATAAATATATATGAAATGCGTCAATTTTTTAAATGGGACGGAAGAGATATTATTTATGTATTGATAAATTAAGTAATATTTGACTTATACAAAACAAAATAATAATTAAAAATATTGAAAGCAATACGACTTAACTTAATTGGACAAACAAACTAACAATTTAAGGGAATCTTTTTTATTTAAATCGAATTTGTTAGTCTATCTCATTCAATTATTTATACATTATTAATCTTATATAATTAAAAAATTAAAAATTAAAAATAGCAATTCTAAATATGTACATAAATGATCGAACCCAGTAGCTCAGTTATGCACAGGCGAAACCGCTCGTCCGTTTTGTTCGGAGGCGGTTGGGGCATAATTTTTTTAGAAAGAAAGTTTAAATTCCAAACTTTGTCTAGATTAGTAAGAAAAAATTGTCGATTATAATTTTTTATTAAATTTTGCTTCCCAACCAGATATTCTGTTTGTACCATGATCAATTTTCCCCCTTTTTTTGAGACAATGATCGAATATTTGATGTATATTGAATTTTCTTTTTGGTTACAATGTATATTGAATTTTTATAAGCCTGTATTATTTTAAAATTTATAAAATTCAATCATATGAAAGTATTTAATTACTTGTATCATTTTAAAATTTATAAAATTCAATCATATGATAGTATTTTGTTATGAACCGGTTGAAATAGGTTATTTTTAGTAGATCATATGCCACTTTTATAAGAAAATGACACATATATTAGGACCAAAACCACCTCCATCTACTATAATAATCCTTTAAAATACCCAAACACAAAGGACAACATTGTTATTACATCAACCTTCTCAATTATTTAGTTTTTGCCAAAAACATATAAACCACATAAATATATTGCAAGAGAATAAAATATCCTAATGATAAATAGCTGTAAGCTGGTCCTCACAAGAAATAATTGTGGCCAATAAGGACCGTTACTTTTGTAAGGCGAAATGATATAAGCCTTTTAGACCGTTAGATTAAGTTCATTGGATTTTTCGGTGGGGTCAAAGATAATGAACGGTTAGTTGACCATTTGATAAAAAAAACGATGAGCGAGAAACCTGTCGTATTATATAGGTTAAGTTGTCGTTTTCGTAGTCATGTCTATCTTTTTATATTCTCACTTTATGGCGACATAGTAATATTGAAAATGTCGTTTCTATGTTGAAATGACGTTGTCATCTTTGTTTTATTACTGATTTACTACATAAAACTGGGGACGGATATGGTTAAAATTCTAAAATAAATTTTGAATATAACTTTAAAAATAAAAATATAAGAATTTAATTTTTTTTATTAGTAATTAATTATGTAATTATTAAACATTTAATGTTATATTTAAAAATAGATTTAAAAATATTCAAATTTTCAGATGTCATCATTCGGATTTAAATTTTTCTATCACTTGCAAATATAAAGAGGATAGATTTATATAATATATATCACTAAATTTACTAATTATAAAATCCCTTTTAGATACGTTTTTTATGTCATTAAATATGCCAGATTATATTTTGTTTGCTTTTAAATTTATTGATTTTATAAAAAATAATTATAGTTATCATAAAAAGTTAAATGTAAAAAAAAAAAGATTTACATTGTCCATTAATTATTATTTATTTGTTTATTTCACTAACTCCTCTTTAAAGAAATTTTATTTTTATAGAGATTCTAATTTTATATTCTAAAAATTAGGGTTTTTTTAAATTCATTTCAATTTAAAGGTCATGTTTACAATCTGCACCATTTATTAAAAAATAAATGGTGTAAGTCAATTTAATTAAGAGCAAATTACTATAACACCCTTCACATTTGATATAATTTACAGTTTAGTCCCTCTTATTTGAAAGTCGAATGATATAGCCCCTCACTTTTATTTTTCTCAACGATTTAGTCCTTCCGTCCATTTTGGATGTTAGTCAATAAAGTCAACGAAACTATATGGTCCCCCATTTTTATTTTTCTCAACAATTTCAATCCTCACTTTTGTTTTTGTCAACGATTTCGTCCCTCAGATTTGAAAATTAATTTACCCCGAAGTCCTTTGACTTCGTTAACTACCAAAAAAAATAGATAGATGGACTAAATTGTTGACGGAAGCAAAAGTGAGGGGCCATATATTTTAGTTTTCAAACATAAGGGATTAAAGTGTGAATTATTTCAAATGCGAGGGGCCTCACAGTAATTTGCTCTTTAATTAATATTTTATTTTTTAGGCTAAATCATCAAAAAAAAATCGACTTTTTAACTCCTTTTCAGTTGCATCCCGACATTGAAATTTTGTCTAATTCACCCAAATTCACACCTTTATTATCGAATTCCACCCTAAAAAATTAAATTGACATTTTTTCACTTGAAAAGAAATGTCAATTTGATCCTTTACTTTTAGTATAATTTTTAAAAAGCACTTAATGCTATAAAAAAAGAACAAAAAACTCTCTTCTCCATAAATTAGAAAATTAATAATAAATTTTCACTTAAATATTATAATATTTTAAAAAAATCTACTGCCACATTCTTTCATCCTCGCTGCAATTTTTACGACTTCGACGTATATTCAAAACAATTAATATTTTCTAATTAATGAATTAATATAGCAAAAGTTTAATTAATTTTATTAAATTAAATAATTTTTTATAATAAAAAATATTTTTAAAAATATAAATTATATTTAAAAATTAACTCGTTCGTCTTTCTCGTGACGAACCCAAAGCGGGTTCGTCACGAGAAAAACAAACCAGATTAGAACGACCTAGTCTTCCTCACTAAGGAAGACATGTTCGTCTTTCTCAGCGACGAACGCGCATTAGGACTATGATCGCCCAAAATATTGTTCTCATCCTGATTGTTTCCATTTAGATCACGGAGTAGGTAAGGAACCAGTAATAGGATTGTTAAATTATATTATTGATCGTCTTAATTCTCTAATTATAGAAACTTTAAATAAATATATAGAAAGTTTTTCTAATATTTAAAAGAGTTAACTCGTAAATAGAGTGAATTTGAAAATCATTTTCTTAAAAATAGAGAACCATTAGGTTTTGTTGCAAGTTCTCGATACTTTCATGAGTATGAGAAGTTGAAGGAGTCTAGTTCAGCTTCCAGATATAACAGACACAAATTTTAAGGATCTTTGAGTAACTCTTTAAGTCCGTCTTTGTAGGAGTAGGCTCATAACTGATGGCATCAGAGCCTAGTAAGTTTCTGAACATTTCTGGACTGCTTTGAAAAAATAAAAGTTAAAGGACTAAAACTGTAATAATTGAAAAATTTGAAAATCTGATTAAAAGGAAAAAAGACATAGGATAAAAAAATATCATAATATAAGAACACGGTATTTACAAATGAAAGTGAAGGGATTTAAAGTAAAAAAAATTATAAAAATGGAGGGTCGTAGAGATGGGTTGTGCCGTTGTGCCTAGTTTCTATGTTGGTGAACATTTAATTGTTCAACCATCTATATATCTATATTCTAAAATTGAAGTGAAAAGTTTTGTACATTGTAAAGGACTTTACACTTATAGCTGGAAACGTTCGCGTTTTAGTTAATTGCTCACGAGATTCATTATACGGGCCCCATGCCACGTGGCCTATACAAAGATAAGATTTGCTTCTTCTTTTTTGCAGCACAAGTGTCAAGAATGCATTTATATTTCTTTACACATTATTGCAATTGTTTTTAGGTGTAGGGCCTTATTTGTGTGCAATTAATTTTTTTCAACTCTCATGTCTCATCAGAGATATATTTCAATGCTTACACCACAAAACCCCTCAAACACTATACATTTTATTGGATGATTTGCTCCTCGGGGAACTCAATTTTGTAGAATCTTGACTGCTCTTTAAAAATCAACTTATATAACCCTTAAAAAAGAAGTTAAACCTTAAATAACCCTTGAAGTGAATTATCCTCGTCAGGCCCGTAGTTACACACATATGGGCTGCATTATTCGGTCCAATAAATATATCGAATGGTTCAGCTCAAGTCCAAAATGAATTAAAAAAAGACTCGGATCCAAATAACCCGAAATTTCCATAACAACCACCTACCGGTCAGAGTCACGACACCATCCTCTCGAATCCACCACCATTCTCATCATCGTCATCGACGACCGGTAGACCTTCAACGACCTTCAGCTTCGAAACTATTCAATTTCTTATTCAAAACCTCCGCCGAAAAAATCAAATTTCTGGGTTAATTTACACCAATGTCCTCCAGTTCAAGTTCCTCCTCCGGCGATGATTCCGATTCTAACCCTAAGCATCTCGAAAGCCAATTCCAATCCGTTACCTTAAGCGAATCATCTAATAACCTAAATGAACGGGAGCTAGAAAGAGAAGAAGCATTCCTTGACCAAAACGACGCCGAATCTGTTGCTGTTGGAGAATCAGAAGAACGGCTTAATAATGGATCAGTTGAGGAGAACGGTAATTACGGAGAAAGTAATGATATTCAAATTCAAGTTGAAGAAGACAGAATTGAAGAGAGCGGTAGCATTAGGAGGACGAATTCGGAAGTTGAAGTTGATGCGCCGCCAAGCCCTAGCAGTAGCGGATACGCCGGTGAGAGAGGCAGCAGTAATGCTACTAATGAAGATGATGATGAAATTCAGGAGATTAGCAAGGACCGCGATGGTGTTGATTTCCGTTCCGACTCGCAAACCAGCTGGACGCCTGGAAAACGACATGTCGATGAGGTACTGTTATTTACTGACATAACTTAATTAGTTTTTAATCAATTTAACTTGCCTATATTGTGCATTGTACTCCATGGTGGAGTTCAATTTAGTTGATCAAATGAATAACACTAACTGGAGATTCAAAAAGACTTGATCAACTGATAGACTAAGAGATATCTAATCGGCATTGCGTTATTAAAGATAATAAAATTTAGTAATTTGTTAAGTTAATCTGATTGTACATATTTCGTAAATTTTTCTTAGATTTTATGACTTCCAAAGTTAGCAAGTATTCTTCATACTATATAAATGTTCATCAGTTGAGATATGTGATTGGAACCTTCTTTTTTAATTTAGCTGGTGAAAATCTTTGCTCAATTAGATAAGGGTTAGAGAATGGAAAATAATCATCAGCTGCTGCTGCACTGGTTTTGTAGTGCTCAATTTACAAAATAGTTAAACAACTTCTCTCGCATGCTGACTGACTTGATGAATGGGTAGCTTTTTCTTTTTCCTAGTAAATTAGGGTGCCATGAACAATAATGTAAACTCTAAGAAAATGCAAGAGGGTAAAAACTCTACTTTTACTGTCCGGGTTAGTCAGCTGCTGCTATGGTACATTCTTTCATTGCTTTTCTTCATTGATAAAAGCTATGAAGACCGATACAGGTACGGGTACGGACACCAGTACGGGTATGGGGACCAACATTTAAAAACAAATATAGGATACGGGTACGGCGGGGACACGGCAGTTTTTTTCTAAAAATATATATTTATTCGTATAGAAGTAAGTAAAGCTTCTAATTTTGAATTCTAGTAGAAAAATAGAAAAACTAGAAGTGAGTAAATAGATGATGATTTAAAGAGCTTGTAGGCTGCTGCAGTGTTGAGGACAGGAGACAGTTGTTGTAGCATGTTTTGGCTGCTGCCCCTGTTTGGTATTGTAGGCTGCAGCATAAGTTTTTTTTTTTATTCTAATTGGAATTAGGGTTGTCTAATTGGGTTCGGGTTTTGGGCCCATTTACATAAGGCTCTTATAGAAAAAGATCCATATTGAAAAAAGATTTCAAATTAACAAAAATACCCCCGAAGTGTCCCCGAAGTGTCCCCTCTCTTTGAATGGGATTTTCCATGTCGGGTACGTGTCCCTGGTGTGTCCCCCTACATACGGCACTCTGGAGGAGCGTCGGTGCTTCATAGGAAAATAGAAAAAGGACTGCAAAACTCTATTTTTGTTGCAGTTTCTTTCTGCTCGTAAGCATTTGGAGCCCATTTCTCTATGGAAGAGTTGAAATGATCTGTTCAATCGTATCACTCGCCTAACTTGGATGTTCTTAGTACACTCTCTTAAAATCTAGGAAGCATGGAAACGTTGAGACATCAACGTTTCCGCGTTTCCCCACGTTTCCGAAACGGGAACGTTGGGGAAACTGGTATGAAACGTGTCGGGCACTTTTGCAATTATAAAAAATTAGAGATTATTTTTCCTATACAAAAACAAGCACCTTATTTTCTAATTACTGTGCTATGTATCACAAACTCAACAATCTGATAAATTTTCTCATCATTTATTTCTTGAATGAAACCTCCTCTGGTCGCGTGAAATTTACTGCACCGCTCATTGGAATATCGCTTAAGCTTTTTCAATGTAAATTTTTAACTTTATTTTCGAATTGATTGAAGAAGGATTTATGCAAGAAGGAGTGAGATAAGAGTTTTGAATTTGTTGAAGATTTTTAAACCTCAAAATCTGCAACATGCAGAAAATGTATAGAAACAGAGAGTTGGAAGGAGAAGAAGACGAAAGGAAATGCGTTGATGGTTACATTGCGTCATTACTTTGTTAATACAAGTCCCTTCTCCCTAAGATGGGCTTGAGCTTGGGCTTTTAGTTGTAACAAATTAATTTATATGTATAATTGGGTGTTTATTATTAATATTTATCAACTTTTTTTTAAAATGAATATTTTTAATAATTATATTATTAGTATTTTAATAATGTAATATTTGTATCAATATATATATATATATATATATATGAAAATTTTAAATTATAAAAATACCCATATATTTTTAATATTTACACGTTTCCCCGTGTCCGTTTCCTGTCTTGTCCGTTTCCCGTTTCCGTTTCCATGCTACCTAGGTTAAAAGCATGAACTCGCTTAAAGATTCAAAAGAGAACCTTGCCCGTCCAAGCTTGCCGTTTGACATAAAATAGCAGATAAATGAATTAAGTCGTATACTATGTATCACTGCGTAATCCACTTGTTAACATGATTTGATGTGTGTGTGTGAATTCATCATTCTGTTCATTTACATGCTTCTGTCATCTGTTTCTGTTCATTTTATTGGACTCCTATAATATTATATCTTGTT
Source organism: Mercurialis annua (assembly GCF_937616625.2). Classification (NCBI taxonomy): domain Eukaryota; kingdom Viridiplantae; phylum Streptophyta; class Magnoliopsida; order Malpighiales; family Euphorbiaceae; genus Mercurialis; species Mercurialis annua. The sequence goes on from NC_065570.1 coordinate 65,162,442, forward strand.
TGATTAATGAATGAAGTGCAGGATGATGCTTCTATAACATGGAGGAAAAGGAAGAAGCATTTTTTTATATTGAGTCATTCTGGGAAACCGATCTATTCAAGGTTTATTCTAGATTCCAGAAGAGCAAAGTATTGAGTTTTATCTACCTGAATGCATCATAGAATTTGATTTAAAACTCTCTATTAATATTTCAGATATGGCGACGAGCACAAGCTGGCAGGGTTTTCAGCAACATTGCAAGCCATCATTTCGTTTGTGGAGAATGGGTACGTGAATTTAAGAAAGCTTGCCTGTATCAACATCAGTTGATTGGATAAATTCTACTTTCTAATATATGTAGAACTTACCATAGCTTCCTTCCAAATCTGTTTTCCAGAGAGGATCGTGTCAAATTGGTTAGGGCAGGAAAGCACCAGGTTGGTTCACTCTGTGTTATATTTTTTCTTGGTAATTTGAATGCTGCATTGGAATTAAAGGAAATGTTACTGAGTTACTACACTCTCAAAGCTTCATACTAATCATTAGTAATGCCTGTGTTTCCTGAACATGATTTCTGTGCAAGCTCTCTAGCTGGTGAAAAACTGAAGAATGCACAGTAAATGTCATGCTCTTTATTTGTTGGTGAAATACATAATTTTTTTACATAGATAGGGTTCCGATTACTAGGGTCTCAGGTAGTTAGAGAGGGTTTCTTGATGCACTTGGAGAGGCCTTTGCCATCAAGGCTAGGCCCTCACTGGCATACATATTTTTTCTGATGCATGAAAAACTGTAACATATAAAAAGGTACTAAAATATGTGATTTTTCTTTTTTGCTAAGGTGGTTTTTCTTGTCAAAGGACCGATTTACTTGGTTTGCATCAGTTGCACAGAAGAACCATATGAAGCATTGAGGGGGCAGCTGGAGCTTATCTATGGTCAGGTAGTCACTGGTTCACTCTCTCCCCATTTTTAGTTTTTTGTTAACCTTTTTCAGTTATTTAAAATTGTTTGTGCAGTTCCATTGTTTCTTATCCTATTTATTGCAATGTGGATCAGATGATACTCATTTTAACAAAGGCAGTAAATAGATGTTTCGAGAAGAATCCGAAGTTTGATATGACGCCCTTGCTTGGAGGAACAGATGTTGTCTTTTCATCTCTCATACATTCATTTAGCTGGTTTGTTTCTCTGTCCCCGTGACTTATTATGCTAAATGATAAAATGGTTCCTGCTTTTGATGGGTTTTAGTTCTTTTTTCTAGTTTTGTTGATTTTAATGAGTTTTTGAAGGAAATGAATAGAAACCACCGTCAAAATTCGAGCAATATTTATTGAAATAAAAGTTTCCTACATGATATTAAATAAGAATATGAAAGTCCCTGTGTTACAATAGTATTGTGCATGAACAGGTCTAGAATATCAAGAATGGAGATAATTTAGGGACCTGAATATGATCTGCATAGTTTATTATGCAAATTGCAACATTATATGATTACACTAAAAATTGCCATGCATAAGAGCTACAGTTGTGTGTTTGTTTACATAGGATGAGTGTCAAATAACTACAAGACTACAAGTCTGTGGCCTCAGTTGACCTGTCCCATAATACTTGAACTACAAGAGACGGTGTTTATTTTGTCTTTCTTCCTTTGCTGTGTGCATGTGCTTGTGCTAATAACCTTTCGACATAAGCGAGTATTAATATATAAGCTGCATTTTTACATATTCTTTTCCCCTTTAATTTACTTTTTTAGATTTAAGAAAATTGCATAGTGGAGCTTCCACGTCTTGCTGCCCCATAAAAATCAGATTATGCTGAGGGTAATGTCTTTTTCTTTTTTCCCCTTCGTCAGGAATCCAGCGATATTTCTTCATGCATACACATGTCTTCCTCTAGCTTATGCAACAAGGCAAGCTGCGGGTGCTATATTGCAAGATGTTGCTGATTCAGGTGTCCTCTTTGCAATTTTAATGTGCAAACACAAGGTATATATATACTCCATTTCATTCTGTTGTTTTTCTGCTCATTTTTATGCAGGCTTCATAATTCCTTTATTGTTGTAGACTTGTAGTTAGTTTCCTTCTTATAACAAGTTGAGCTTTTTACGGCCATAAACAGGTTGTGAATTTAGTTGGTGCCCAAAAAGCTTCTCTTCATCCTGATGATATGCTGCTGCTTTCCAACTTTATTATGTCATCCGAATCATTTAGGTAAGTAGAACTAACTCTCTTCTGCTACTGACCTGCTATTGGCATGTTTAATATTTATTATTACTAAGAGCTTCTGAATGAACATTTTACAATAGTTACAATGTCATGTTAGTGAAATCTCATTTTCTTGATTTATAGCTCCTTGTTTACAGTTGCTCCCATTCATTACAAGAGTTGAAAACGATTTCATATTTGTTCTTTTTGGTGCAATTTTCAACTATGCTAGTACTTTCTGTTTTTATAATGCATAATTTGAGTTCCTTTCTTTCTCTTTATCATTATTTTCTTCTTGCTTCAATTGAGCTGTTAATTTCATAAATATTATGCAACTGTGATTTCTATAGTAAGTAACCTCTGTTTAATTTGGGATTTATGCAGAACTTCAGAGTCTTTCTCACCAATTTGCCTGCCAAGATACAATCCTATGGCATTTTTGTATGCTTATGTCCACTATCTTGATGTGAGTCTTATATGGTTTCATGTCATTACAATGATGTTTATTCAACCAATTTCATACTTTTAATTGTCCTATTATACTTTTAGGAGTTACTGACCTTTATTATAAATGTATAACTTTATTTGCACTAATGGTTTCTTTGAAGATATTGCCCAAACTAAGTTAAAGTGGAAAATTAATATCCATATAGCCGACCCCATTAACTTGGGATGAAGGCATTGAGAGTTGACATGACATGCACTTTTGTTTGGCAGGCTGACACATACCTGATGCTGCTTACTACTAGTTCGGATGCCTTTTATCATCTTAAAGATTGCAGGTAAATCTGCTTGTGAGTTCAGATAATTTAGAGTGAATGAAGTATAGAGAAGAAAAATGGAGAGAGAGACTCAGAAATTTTTGTTTTGTTTGTATTAATTTAGAAAAGAAAGTCAGAAAATGCTGTCATGCTGTATTATTTAAAATTTCTTTTATCTTTAACATGGTGCTGGAAATTAAAATCAAATATTTTTCAGGTTTTATAGTGCTAAAACCTTTACATTTACTGAACATTTATCCCCAATTCTCGTGCATAACGTCCAAAGGATTGCTTGCATGCGCCATATCTGAATGATAGACTGGTGTATGGATATACACAAAATATCAACTTATTCTTATTTTATTTAGTTATCATTTAACATTGAGACTTGGTTAAAGGAAATAACATCACATGATCTATTTTCAGGGTACTTTATGTACCAGGATTTTTTTTGAGGAAAAGGAAGAGACATGATTATTTGTTATATAATAATATGCTGTGTTAGAAATAAAATGCTGATACTCTTCTGAAACACCTGTTAGCTTATTGAGTAAACGGAATTGTGACAAACTTTACAGGATTCGTATTGAAATGGTTCTTCTGAAGTCCAATGTTCTCAGCGAAATTCAGAGATCCATGTTAGATGGTGGGATGCGTGTTGAGGATCTGCCTGGTGATCCATTGCCTCATACTGGGACTCCCGCTTCCCATTTGGGACAGCATAAATTACCAACTGATGCTCCTGAGGCATTCAGGGAATCATATGTGGGAATCGGTGGTCCTGCTGGCCTTTGGCATTTTATGTATCGCAGTATATATTTGGATCAATATGTATCATCCGAGTTCTCATCCCCTATTAACAGTCCGCAGCAGCAGAAAAGGTAACATCTGTAAAAACATTCTTTTGACAACACTTCATGGCATAGATGGTTGCTGGCTTTTTTTATCAGTTGATGAACCATTTTTTCTGTTTGCAGATTATATAGAGCTTACCAGAAGCTTTATACCTCCATGCATGATAAGGGAAATGGGCCACACAAAACCCAGTTTAGAAGAGATGAGACTTATGGTAAATTGCATTCTATTATGTTATGTTCTCTTCTGATATATTTTGGTTTAGCTAATATAGTCGTTGAGTTTTTTTAACATGGGTATTAAGATTCGTGATTCTCGTGGTTCACTATTTTTCGTCGATGTCATGTGAGAACTAGAAAATATAATTTGAAAACAATATGGCCCTAAATGAGAGTTTCTTCATTTGAAAAGGTTGCTATAACAGTGTGTGGTTACTCTTACACTGAGAATGTCTCAAATGTCTCAGTAGAATTATTGGACTTCAATTGAAATTTTATACCTTTTTCAAGAGTTGGTGATTGCTATTACTCTAACGCATAGACCAAAGATCTTGACAAATTTTAAGCCGTGAGAATTATAGTTTTAGGAGTTACTGAATATTTGTGATTGATATTTAAATTTTCGCAGTATATGAAATTTATTTTGGTAATTGATGCATGTCTTACCTTTTCCTAACCTCTTTCTAGGTTCAATTCAGAAGTTGTCAAGGTGAAATATAATTTCTTTTCTTTTTCTTTGTTTATCTTTGTTCTGTAACAGTTCTACTCTGTTGGGTCACCCCAGATTTTGAACTTTATGCAGCATTTGATCCACTAGCAGACAAGGTTTGGCATTTGCTCATGCATGTAGTGCTTAATTTTTACTGAGTTTCATAAAATGTGGATGGACTTAATTGTTCTCTGGTATAAATCGAACTTCAAACCTAGCACCCAGATATGAAGGCTTGCCTTATGTAGCTTGTATCAGAGTTGACTATCAATTAAGTTAAATTCTAAGATACATCAGATCTACAATTATGATCAACTTGGAAGGACCGATCAAAACGCAGAATATTTGCAAGAGACAGGGCATGAATATAAATCCCAACTACGTCTTTTTCTGTCGACTTCTTTCAAGTATCCAATCAATTAAATTTAATCTTTGAAACAATTAATTGCATACCAAGAAGGAACAATACCATCTGGTTTATAGTGTTGTCTAATCTTTGGCATCTTTATAATTTAATTGGAATACTGATCATTTTGTCTCTATTGGATTGCAGGCTTTGGCAATAAAGACTTGTAACAGGATTTGTCAATGGGTGAAAGATGTTGAAAATGAGATTTTTGTGTTGGGAGCAGGCCCTTTTTCATGGTGATATCCCAAAATATTATTAGCAACTCTGCGTGTATACTAGTATTTATTAATTTTATAAAAATCCCGCAATTTTCCGCTACTCACTATGAATTTGCACATAGTAACAGTTGAAGAGTATCGATTTAGTCTGTTTACCTTCTAAAAACACTGCTATATGTGCATCCATCAGTTGCCACAAAATGTAAGCAATAATTTATTCTTAACATCTAATGTATTAGTATTTTGATTTTCCACATTATAGAGAACATCAGGAAAGGAGGTTATTAGTGGATACTGTAGATATTATTTCCTCCATTGGGTCGAGAAGTTATGTTTGTTAATTATTACTTTGTGCTTAGCACGTTCAACGTATTTGTTAGTCGAACTTCAATCGTGTAATGCCTGTGATAGAATGATATTTTCCGCATTAATGATCTTTATTGCTCAATACTCGAGCTTCATGGTTCTTCATGGAAACAAGATCAGCAATGCACATCGACTAACCGAATCATACAGGTAATGGTTATCTGAAATGTTTGGTGATAATTAGTTTGTGAAGCGTTTGATTTGTCTATATTAGAAACTTGGTACTTGTTACGGAGGTCCTTTTACACTTGAATTCAGAACATTTGGGGTCAAAGAATATGTGGTCTTGTAGTAGTAAAAGCTTGAAAGTTGAGATGACTGTAGGTAGATCTGATGGGATGTTTTAGATGTTCTGAAGTGGAAATTTTGCAGTACATTTTGTGAATATACTGACCCAAATTGGTAAATGTGGCCATATTGCTTCTTGCTTGTACAGGCGGACCTGCTTGAACGGCTCACTTCTCTTCTCTTGGTTTGTGCAGTCATTAATATTTGGTCCCAGCTGAGGTGATGTCCCTCTTTTTTCTTTATTGCATTAGCACATGCCATTCATTGTCTCTCCATTACGTGTTCAAACATATGTGCTAACTATACTAATTCTGTGCTCCACATTTAATTTCTTTTTGCGTATCACCCATAAAATATTTAAAAGAAATTAATTGTAGGGCATGCCTCATTTCATTTTGGTTCGTCACTACGTCTGTATGGAAAGTTGGGTGATTTTCACTCAGAATCCCTCAACTTTTGTCTATTTTCTAGCGTAGTCCATAAATTTTACTTCCTTCCACTTTAATTGACGTTTTAGGATTATGCACATAGATTAAGAAACCTAATCAATATATGTATTAAATACTATAGTATTTTTATAATAACTTGCTCATTTATTTATTACTACTTTTATACTATATTTTTAAAAGTAATTTATAATAAATAAGAGTATGATAGAGAAAATGGTAGTTTAAATGCATTGGTAATTGAAAACATCAAATAAATTGGACCGGAAAGCATTAAACGTCATTTAAAGTGGAATGGAGGGAGTAACTAGTAACTATATTTTCTTTAAATTTGTATTATGTGTCACTATTGTTTTTGGCGTCACTTCAACTTTGTTTTTATCAAAATATAATGATGTGGCGGCGAACTGAAGTTCTATTTAATTATACATATACACATTTTAATAATGATATTAATAGGACTCCAATTGGCCGATATATTATTAAGTTTTGATGAAAACAGAGCTGGAATGACGCTGGGAATAATACGGCTACATAATACAAGTTCATGTAGAGTGTAATTATAAATTAAAATTTAGAAACTATGGTGGGAGTGATGAAAGTTGAGGGACTGACTATTAAAATAACCCTATGAAATTTTATGTATCCTAAGTTGATATTCATCAACATTTTTCTCGTTACCCTTAAATGCGATATTTCAGTTTTATTTTACTGTATCATATATGTAACTTGATACATTATTAATTAAGGGATCATGTTTCTGACATTGTTTCCAGGTTTTTTTTTTTGCCAAAGACATTGTTTCCAGGTTAAACACAATGAAAATGTTATAAACTATAGTGTATTGTTGATACAATATGGTCAGTCTGTGAATCGAAATAAATGTTAGCCCGTAAAATCTACTTTTAGGGTGTCTTGTCTTTTATAGAGCACAATTCAAAGATGCATTATAATACAAAATATTGGTCGTTATAACATGAATTTATTATTAGAAACTAAAATCCAATTAAATTATTAATAAGCATAGTTTAGGGTATGTACATTTTTAAAATTATTAATTATTAAGCATAGTTTAGGGTAATGTACATTTTCAAAATTATTAAATACTACTTCCATCTTATAAAAACAAAAATAATACACTTTTTTGTTCTATAAAAATAAAAAAATAATCACATTTATAAATAATTTTAAAAAAATTTATCGAATCCAATGAGATGTAGTTTTTTTTTTTATGAATCCAATAAGCTATTGTTCAAATGATGAGTGCTGAGTAGCAATCTGATAGGTCGTGGGATCGATTCCATGATTCTTTACGTAAGTGCCCCTCTCCAATTTTTTTATATATATATAGTTATTGAATTATTTTTATAATTTTATTATATGAGCATTAAATATAGTAATTTTATAATGATTCACTTTTAGAAACTTTAGAGGGTCTTATAGAAATATTTTAATATATTAACTACTCTCTCCGTTCCATTATATTTGACAAAATATGGAGTTTTTGATGTTCCATTTTATATGACAAAATTAACATAACTGTAATTTTTACTTTAAATTTTCATTTTACATAGTGGCTTTATGTTACTTATTATGACATATCAATGCAAAATATTTTAAATTTTAAAATTAGTAAATAATGATAATAGAAGAAAATGTAGGCAATTTTCTATCTCATTTATTAATTTACTTTATTTATAGTAATTTAGTTATTTTGTCAAATAAGATGAGACGAAGCACTATAATTTATGAGTTTTTTAAATTTTTATAAAAATACTATTTTTTCTGTTTTTATGGCACAGAATGAGTAATAAGTTTCCAAATGAATCATGATTAGAGTCTGATAAAAAATTCATGATTAGAGATTGTATTTCGATGGTCCGAACTCCATGTTTATATTTTATCCTTTTCTTTGTAATTGAAAAAAAAAGCAATAAGTTTTTTTAAGATAAATCTTGATTATTGTAATTATCCAAAAAAAGAGAGTTCCTCATTATTGTATATTGATGCAATCTTTTTTAAGATTAATTAATAAATAGGTTTAATGGCAAAAAAAAAACCCAAACCTTTACAACTTGTTGCAAATATATCCAAACCTTTTAATTTTTTTAATAATATCCAAATTGTATTATTTTGTTGCAATAATATCCAAATTGTACTTTTTATGTGATTTTTTTTTTAGTTTTTTGCCATTTTTTTGGGACTTTTACTATATTATTATACATCAAAACATAATAATAGCCTAATATCTTAATTGAAAACAACAAATTTAGCCATCAATTTGACTATTATTGCTACAAAAAATGCAATTTGGATATTATTGCAACAAAAAAATGCAATTTGAATATTATTGTAAAAATTAAAAGGTTTGGATATAATTGCAATAAGTCGTAAAGGTTTGAGTTTTTTTTACCATTAGGCCTAATAAATACGATTTGAATAGTATTACAGTAGGTAAGTTTATTTAATACTGAATGATAAGCTTTAAAATTGATATTCCCTTGTCAACCGACTTTTGGAGACATTTACTATGTGGACATCTCAATCAAACCCAGTTTTGAATTGACTTAGAAAATAGTAGGTGATCATCATTTATCGCAATTAAATTTTCCAATTTATTATGCTTGATTTTTTAAAACCCTCTTCTGTCGTGTAATAATACAAGTTGTGAAAGGATTTGTAAGTATTTTCTTAAATAACTTTGGATCCAAAATTTTTATAGAAAAATTATAAAACCTATAAAATTAAATAAAATAAATTGTTCGAAAAGATAAAAATTAATTTTCAAAAGAAAAAAAATTTATGAGAATTTATGTAATTTGAAAATGTATTGTTCTGCATAATTTTTATTGAAAAGTTTACCTTCTAAATGAGAAAATTTAAATTCATTTTTCATGTGTAATGACTGTTATAATATTTAATTATCTTAAATTAGTTAGATTGTATTTCTTCAATTCAAATGGTAATCCTTTTTAAGTTGAATCATAATTTTTAATTTATTTAAATTAATGAATTATAAAAAATAATTAATCCAAACTATTTAGTTGTCTTTTTTTCATTATTTTTCAATGTATTTTCAAAAGGTGACAAGAATTGCTTTAAGAAAAAGCTACAATTAGACTCACCCAAAATTTCAGAAATGACTGAATTAGATCTTCAAAATATGTACGGCTATAACTGTTGGATTAGAGTTTTCTTTCACATTGACCTTCTGTCATATTGCTTCATCAAAGTTAAGTACTCCTGTAATTATTTAAAACAAATTAAGTAATTAGTTTTTAGTAGTACTTAGAAAATAAATTCTTTTAAGTATGGGTGTCGAGTAGGAGTATACAAAAATCGAACCAAATTGTATTGATGAGTTTGGTTTTGTTCGGTTATTGATTATACATTCTTTTTTTTTTTAGCTTTTAGTTCAGTTTTAAAAGTAACCAAATTTTAGCTCATTTTTGGGAAAACCAAATTAAAAAACTGAATTAAACAAAGAAAAATTTATTGAACTGAGCGGTTTGGTTTGATTAGATGAAATATTTGTAAAATTTATAAAATTGGTTTTATAATGTTTAAACTGGACGCACAATTCGATAAAAATAATTAAATTTAAAATCTCACATTTATGAGATGGGCTACTCATTTATATAAACTATACATTTAGATGCATTTTTCATAAATTTTTTTATTGATTTAATTTTGGTGGCAATTTTCCTCTATTTCCTAACTGTACAAAAGTGAACATGAGCAACAAGTAATATTGATTTGCTTTGGGAAGCTAAGTTGCACAATTATCCATCTATAATGATGCAAAATATGAAAACAAAAATATGAGCAAAAACCAATGACTTATAGTTCAAATGGTACAAACGCTGAGTATCAATCTGTTAGATCGTGGGATAGATTTTTTCTACAAACATTTTTCTTTTTTCAATTATATAAAAAATAAATATGAGAAAAAAAAACTGAAGCAAATTACCTCATGTATTCTTCTCCAATTAATGCCAAAATACCAAATTATGTTGGAATGGCATGTAATTATTCAAAGTTGCAGATTTATTTATCTTTCCCATCTTCATTTGTGGACTTATATGCTTCTAAATTGTCAAAAGTATTACTAATACTCTTTTAGGTTTGGTGGCACATTTTTATTTATATGTCATAATAATAATAGTCAAACTTCATCAATTTTGGAGATTAAAAAAACAAAAACAAAAAAGTTTTTGCTCCCCACTTACCTTGTCCATGATAATGAAGTCTAGTGTTCAATTCTATATATCGAACTTACTAAAATACCCTTGACAAATGATACCCAATTTACTATTGTTCATAATGATTTTGGGGCTAAGTGTGTAATCTAGCATCATGTGTATTGGAGATTCCCCCATGGTGTTCTCTTCTGACTGCAACATTATTACCAAAAATCATCATTTTTATTAAAGTGTGCACTATGTCTATTGGTGTGGACGCCACCACTTAGAATTCAACTCATAATTACTTACCATTTACCATAAAATCAACCAATTATTTCTATAATTATTTTACAAAATTCTTCCGTTACACTAGGCACGTGACAGTAGTTCTTATCACGTGATATTATGAAAGTTACAAAAACCTGAAACTTCCAATTTCATCTAATTTGTCTTAAATTAAAACGCAGAATTTCACTTTAATAATGTCTAACTCTCAATTGGCAATGGATTTTGCATATGGACGCATGTGTGGTGCTGACGAGATATGTCACTCATATGTTATCATGACAATTAATAGGTGGAAAATGTAAATAAATTTTTAAATTTTTTTAAAAAAATATTTACACCTTCAAATTTTTAATCGTTTCAATTTAACTTTTAAAATCTAATTAAAAAAACAACAAGATTATATCTAAATAACTTTACTTAAAATAATTCAATTGTTTCTTAATATTTTTATCATGGTCCTCCGATTTCCACCACCGACACCGTTTTTCGGCCGACTCAATTTTTTTCCAGCTGCCCCTATCAACGCCGCTGCTAGAAATTTTTTTCCAGCTACCATTCTTCACATGGGAAGAACTGAGTGGACAATTGGGACGAACCTAGTTTTAAAATTGGAAAGAATGATCTATTCTTTCCAAATAGGAAAAATTAAGTTGAGAACTGGGATGAACCCAGTTGAACTGGGTTAATCGGAGAAGATGAACCCAGTTCAGTTGGGTGATGATTACTTTGGGTGACGATAAATTAACAAAATTATTTAATTGAAATAATATTTACAAAATAAATTTATAATTGAGGTTAAAACCCCACTAGTTTTAAATATAGATCCGCAGATAGAGACAAAAACGACCCTAATGATGGCATCGAGACAAAAAGAAAATGCACTAATTATTTGAAAGGTGCAAAAATGATCCTCAATGTAACGGTAAAATTTAACCCTGTTTAACGGAGGGATCTAAATTTAGTTTTCAAGACATTAGGATCATTTTTGCACCTTGGTGATAACATTAGAGTCATTGTTGCGCCTCAGTAACAACATTAGGATCATTTCTGCAGCTCAATGGAAACACTAAATTTTTTTTTGCGCCTCTATGACATCATTTGAGTGATATTTGCTCCTGAATGACAACATTAGAGTCATTTTTGTACCTTTTTATACTTTTTTATTCTAAAATCTAAAGAAGTTTTAATTTCTTATTTTTAACCTATTCACCCCCTCCCTAGGATTTCTATCGGGATTTCAATTGGTACTAAAGTTCAGTGCTCTTATTTGTACTTAATTGTTAAATTTCTTCGATTAAATAATGGCAACCAATTTTTTTCATTACTCTTAAACTTTTTTTTGATGGACCCAATTACATTAATTGAAGAAACTGTATGGAAAACTATCTTCATGTGGACGGATAAATATTTGGAGTGTCTTTCTCGAAGGGTTGGAAGCATCTGATCAAATGCATTGCCAATCTTAAAGTTTCATCGGAAAGACATATATGGTCAAGAGAGCAAAGGCAAAAAAAACACATTAAATAGAGAGCTACAACCATTCTTCTTTCTTCAATCTCTTGATAAGAAATGGTAAAATATAATATTATGTTGGTGATATGCACTAAGTTACTCATGTTGGATCATATATTAATTTTTTTATTTTTTTATTATTAATAAATAGGCATTTTCATTATCATTTTATATTATCATAAATTACTTGAATGAATAGTTCTTTTTAAAGTTATTTTTGATAATTGGGGAGGGGGAGCGCTTGTGGGAGGAATCGAACCCACGACCTAGCAGTTTGCTGCTTAGCGCTTATACCATTTGAGCTATAGCTCATTGGTCTTTTTAAAGTTATCAAGCACGTGATTTGATAGTACAACTTTTAGATTTAATAAAAAGTTATATTCAAATTACCCATAGTTTGATTAGTACATTAATACTAGTATGATATTAACTGGTGGTTTATTTTATTGATCATATATATGGGATATTACGTCAAATCATAAGTGATATTTGAGAAATGATGCATTAAATGAATCATCATGAGAATACTAATTTTATCTAATTTGTCCTAAAACGCATAATTTCGTTTCGATTTTTTCCAACTCTCAATTTTTAATTGATTTTGCATATATGGCACATACATGGCGCTGACGAGGCATGCCACAAATATGCCACCTCTGCGAATGCAAGGTAAAAATTCTAAATAAATTCTTAATTTTTAAAAATAACATTTACACCCTCAAAGTTTAAATCGTTTCAACTTAATTTTTACATATTTACCAATTTTATGTTTATGAAATTTTTTAAACATTTTTACCCTCTTTTTCATTTATTTTATCCATAAATAAATAAAATATGTAAATTAAAACTAATTAAATAATTGTCTCATTCCCGTCGCATAAGAATTTTTTTCTGATAATTTTTTTTAAAAAAAAATAATTCTTTTTTCAAGGAGACTCCTCCAACAAGGAACAACATCTGCTCAAGCGAGGAGCTGCTGCTCCTCGTCGGAGGAGGAGCAGTTCCTTAGGTGAGGAGCTGCTGCTCCTTAGAAAAGGAGGAGCAGCTGCTCCCCCTCGCCAGCCGCTCCTACGCTTTCCGAGAAAAAAATTAAATTTAAAAAAATTAGCGCATAAAATTTTAATTTTTTGAATTAGTTTGTTTAGTTTAATCGAGTTTTGAATACGGAAAACGAAGGAGGCGGTCGGAAAATAGTGGGACGGTTGGAAAACGGGGGAGCCGGCCAAAAAATGATGTTAGAGGTGGAACGGTCGGAAAAGACAAACGGCGGATTTTAATTATTTTAAAAAAATTTAAAATTAATTTTAATTATAATATTGATTATTTATAATATTTTTTAAAATTTGAAAAAAAATTAAGTTGAAATGATTTAAAATTTAAAAGTGTAATTTTTTTTTAAAAAATAAGAACTTATATGGACTTTTAACCTACTAATAGATATGGTGGCACATTATGTGGCATGCACATAAACACAAGCATGTGCCAATTGAGGTTTGGATAAAATTGAAATGAAATCATGTGTTTCAGAACAAATTGGATAAAATTGAAAGATTTGACCTTTTGTGAAACTTTTTTCAAAGGTTTCGTCTTTTTTGGTTATTTGGCCTTGAAATTATCATAGATTTCTGCATAACTATCCAATATTTTGATACATTCTAATATTGTCTTTAATAGGATAATGATATAATTTGTCATTGAATATGAAAGTAGCTATATGAAAAATGTGAATGACTAAAAAGGAATTTGTTTCTCATTTATTTGAGTAGAACATCCATTCTTAAAAAGATAGACCGAAAAAAAATTATGACCATGCTAAAAAAATTGATAAATAGTTATTATTTTCAGTCTATTTGAAATCAGAAAATGAATCATTGAATAATATAAGGATGATAATACTATCTCTTATATTCAATTTGCATATTGTGAGACAAAAGAAATAAAATATTCAATGTTAAAGGTTAAGTCAGATTATCGATATTTATATGACTTAGATAGTTATAATATCTTGTTAGAGACCACTTATTACTTATGGTCCCAATTGCGGATCACTACTAGAGATTCTGTTTTTAGCGAAGAATCTTTCAGTCACTAAAAGTATAAAATCCGTCGCT